>NW_020270739.1:0-16113 GCF_002803265.2 Melanaphis sacchari
CTGTTGCGCGCGTTCAGGTTGTGTTATACCTATAAAATAAGTGCAGCAGTTATATGTATCTTATCGGTTTGCCATAGTTGTATGATCTTAATTTTATTTTGCCGCAGTTTACATATCGATTTTACTTAGAAAAATTTGCCGCAGTTTACATACAGCCGTGTATTTACGTAGCAATCATTTGAACCTACATGATTTGTGGCGACTGACGGATTTTCTCCTGAATATTTCCGGGCAGTTATGTCAGAAAAACGACCCGCCTGCTGAGCTGTTGCGTTGATGATATTGAAACAAGGAATGATATAGAAGGCAATAGACGTAGCACCTATTAAACCACAGTTTTGATGATTTTGTTCGGCAATGTGAAAGATATGCTGGAAGAATTGCACTATGGATGAGATCTGAAAGAGGGTTTCGAGGGCGTTGCAATTTTCGACAATATCTCTAAATAAAGCCAAATGTACAATAAAATACAGGCCTCGTTGAGTTCTCATTACATTTATGCATTTAATATGGAGGTTTACGTTGGAACTCAGCCAGATGGCCCTTTCAAATGATTCTCGTCAAGTATTGTAAAACGACTAATGGCGCCGATATCAAAAACTGGTTAGAAATATTACCATGGACAATTGGTACCGTTCAATTCTATTAGTAGCAGGTTACTAAAAATCGCCAATCTTACCGTAGTGGTACTGAAAATTCGAATGATGAATTATAATTTTTAAATTTTTAATAGTTTTTCTACCAAAATTTGGTGAAATTTATAATGATATTATAATTATTGTAGCATATAATTAGACAAATGTTTTTATCTTTATTTCATTATTCCAGAGTTTCAGTAAATATTTCTACAGAACCGAAAAACGATAATGTTAGTGTAGCATAACTTTGATACAAACAATGTAACGGTATATAGCGATACTGATGACGGGTTAACGTTACAATTTGACCAGATTTTCTGTTCGGAAACTTTATGTGGAATGTCAAAACAATTTTTCACTTATTAAAAATAATCGAGCCTGGGGGTGAAACAGAATACCAAATTTAGAGGCGGTACCACTAACGTAAAATTGTTAATAACTTACGCCGGTTTTAGCTACGGGTGATTCATTTTATCTCAATATTGCCTATTTAGAGTTTCAAACAGTATATATCAGCGTGTTCTTAAAGCATAATTGACACTAAAAAGTACATCAGTGGATAAATATTGCGACACTAAATAAAACGATTAGAATTTTTCACTTAATTATTCATTTATACATAATACACTTTTACGTCAAATAATAGTGTGGTGACCCATGTGTTAAATTTTGAAAAATCTTCTAGTCTTTCAAACGTTTCGCTGTTGACATGACCGGATAGGTGATGCCGTCCCTCAATAGTGGATATAATCCGAACTGTTTTCACTTTCAAAGTTCCATGTGACGTTACTGGAAGTCATGTGGCAACACTCTCCGTCCTCCACTCATATTTGCTTCCATTTCTTTTATTTGCATGTCCAGCAACCAATTTGTGATGTTGCGCTTGGCCAATAGTTGATTCATTGGTTTAATTTTTAATATTGTCTGCAACAAAATTACCTAATGTGGTCCATTCATCCTTTTAAATCAGGTCGCTGCCTTTTCATGACTTACTCGTACCTTAGCTTCCTCTCTCTGTCATTCAAACATTTTTAAGACTCCTCTTGGTGTTCACTTCTATTAAACATGATTTCTACAAACACACGTGATAGCTATTATAATATTAATTGCCACAACTTCTGTAAGACATGCATTATTTAAGCAATAACTACAAGTGTCATTAAATTTATATTATATCTATATTTTTAATTTAATTTTCATACAGCTACCTTCGAATGCTTTGAATGAAATTAATCTCGGATAATATACAAGCGTTGGAATTTTCCTCATTGCGTAGGCGCACTAGATGGAAAACATGTAGTTATTCAAAACCAGAAAGCACTGTAAGTGAATTCCATATTACAAAGGCATGAATAGTATAGTTTTGGCGTAGCGAATACCGACTACTGTTTACAATACTACGTCAGTATTGGGGTGTCAAGGTCAATTTCCGACGGAGGTGTTAAAAATACTTTTGTATTCTAGTTCAGGGGTCGGGAACCTTTCGTCGCCGAGTTCCTCGCTCCTTGCACCATATTTGGATGTAAATATTGACATCAGGTAGGGGTCGTTTAAAACATTCGGTTGAAACCTGATGCCAAACACCTATCTGCAAAATCGTCTCAACTTGCTAAACGGCCCTTATCCCACTACCACACAATGCGTTGCGGCGGAACGCGTTTATGCTTCATTAATTCAACGGCGTTTTGGATCGTCTCCATTCGAGCTGCAATTCGACAAGTCACCTTTAAATGCGTAATATGTACTAGGTACAGAGCCGTCGCTCCTCAACCGATGATGGCTGACTTACCGTCAGTCAGAGTCCAATGCCGAGCTTTGCTAACGTTGGAATGGATTACGAGTCCTTTACTATCGAAGTCGACGACGTAACGCGAAGACGCATAAGGCCTGCATTGTTTATATGTTTATCTACCAAGGCTGTACACTTAGAAATTGTAACGAACTTGTCTACTGAGGCATTCTTAGCATCACTCGACCGATTCGTAACACGGCGAGGAATTCCCGCGCAAGTTTACTCGGACTGCGGTACCAATTACGTCGGAGCGGCAAGACAGCTTAAATCGCTGTTCCAAGAAGCAGCCACTCAGGCACTTCACGCTCGAGTACCGTGTCAATGGATATTTAACCCGCCGGCAGCCCCTCATTTTGGCGGTATTTGAAACCGCTATCAAAGTACAAAGTCACATTTAAAGAGGTTGCCCAATTGTTCAGGGTGTATACCCTAGAAGAGTTGATGACGCTAATCACCCGTGTGAAGGTGTACTTAATTCTCGACCACTGGTGCTTGCCTCATCCAGACCCCAACGATTTGTGGTCTTAACTCGGGACATTTTCGATCCGGCAACCCATTATGGCAATCCCGAACCGGACATCACCGATATTCCGCAGAATCTCTCAGCGATGGCAATTAGTAAACAACTCTCCATCCTTCTGAAGACGGGTAGGTCGGGAGTACCTCACACGTGCACAGGACATAATGGTTCCCATCAAAATTCTAGCTTGAGTGTTGGGGACGTTGTCATCATACACACCTTCCTACCACCCTTGGCATGCATCTTGACGAGTTATCGGGTTCACCCTGGTGCTGACCAGGTGGTTCGATGAGTCACCATCAAGACAAGGAAGGGTTTGAAACGCCCAGTCGTGAAGTTGTTCAAAGCAAACCGACGTAACGCTTAACTATTCCCTTCGTTCCACCGGGTTTCATCCTCAAATGTATATATATATTTTTGTTTTTAATCATTATTTATTGTTATTCCCACAATTATATGTATACAGTCAATTTTTATTATTATGTAATTGTTAGCTAATATTCATTTGTACTATGATACGGCTGACCGAGACTGCTGAATGAAGTATCCTTCAAAACGGGAATGTTTGGGCTCAGACGACGCCAAGAAAAAGCGTACGGTTCTTGGAAACACTGTTCTTGCCGTACCTGCGCCGTCGGCCTATGGTTGGTTATTATCCTTATCAGGTTCGCGGAAACAACAGGTGAGTCGCCACTTTTTAGTTAGTTCGTTGTTCATGATCCTGGCGTTTGGTTTTTTATTCGTTTTGTCACCGATCCATTTCGTTTTTTGTATAAGGTGGACTTAATCGCTAGTGCGGGCGATATAATTATATTTTTGTCACCTTGTTTGCTGATTCTACCTTTTACTGGCATTAAACGCGTTTTGTTTCTTTTATTATTGTTTCGTGTGTTCATCCGGGACCGGTTGCGGACCGTTTTGTCGCCATTTTTGACGCGCCGTTTCCTTTCACGTGTTTGTTATTGGGCCGACATTGTCAATTGACGGAACGTCGCCTGGAGACGTTTCATCCTTCCACGACCAGGTCAGACGTATTGTACATTTATTATTATATTATTTTATATTTGTTAGTATCACGTTTGTGAATTTGTTATTATTATTATTTTTATACGTATTACTTATGTTGTGCTAAGACTAACATAGCCTTAAGATTCTTTCGTGTAAGATAATTTGCAATATATTGTATTAAGTTATATTTGCGTTATATTTATACAGTCCACTTAAATAATTTATTACTTATTTTCATCATATGATGACATCCAGCAATTAAAACTGTCGAGATACAACCGTGTTTATTTAAATCGGTTATCACGACAAACAATAATTGAATAGTTAAATATTTAAAAAATAAAATATTTACCTGAAAATGAAGCTACTTTTGTAAAAACTTGCGAAATAGACTGTTGTCGTTTGATTGGTTCTAATGTAACTATAGAAGTAGAAGCTCCAGAAGAAAAAACAGCTTCAGAAGTACTGGTAGTCGCAATACTGTGAGATTTGTTTATGGTAATTGAAGCTGTGTCAACCTATTTTAATTATATTTTTATATTATTATAAATACATTTTAAAATTTTTGATGGAATGTATTTCACAAATTCATACTATTTCAAAATTTTATAGTGCATATTTTTGCATATTTAGAGAATAATTAACATGTACTTACATTAATTGGGTTGTCTTCATCTTGGGTATCTTGGCCTTGGGTTATCGTCTTATTGTGAATTTTCAAATGGCTACGTAAACTGGATGTATTTCCAGATGTTTTTAGCCGTTTTCGGAAAATATTACACATAGCCAAATTACTATTGACTTTAGTAAAATTTTTCCAAACATTATTAATTGGCGGCATTTTTGGTATAGACGTATTGTAACACAAATAAAAAATGATATAAAATAATACAAATGTACGATAATCTGATTGTAAAATACAACTGTGCAAGTAGGTACTAGGAACGTTTAAGGCGTATAACGTATTCACGTGTTCACGGATATTTGTGCAGTGATCGATATAACATAGTATATAATAATCCATGTGGTGACCGGCCTTTATGTACTGCACTTATCGAGCGAATTGACTGATTATTATATGTCAGATAATCGATATAAATACTTGTATTTATGAAATAAAACGAGTACCTACCTATATTCCTCATTTATTATTAATTCGAATTGTAATCTCATCCCCACGTTTAACAATAGACAAGTATACCGTATACCCAATATTACCATAATAATAATATCATACCTCGTTAAATTTTATTACCTTAGATTATGGTTGTCGATGTTGATATATAAAATACGATCTATTATAAAACCTACTATAAAATCAAATGTCACATATTAGTTACCACTTTCATTTTGTTCGAGTTCTGGGTTCATAGGCGCAATTTTAACTTTTGACTTGGGGGGGGGGGGCTGAATATATTAAATGCAAGCAGATCCGTAGGTAAAATTATTGTTGGTGAAACAAAAGCAGCAGATTTATTTAATATATTAGATTCTTTTATAATTAAAAACAACATTGTTTGGGACAGATGTTTTGGTGTTTGCACCAATGGAGCTCGCTCTATGGCAGGTTGTTATAATGGTTTACAAGCACTCGTTAAAAAAAAAGCCCCTAACGCTGTATGGACGCACTGTATTATTCACAGAGAAGCTCTCGCTTCAAAAATTATTAGTCCAAGTCTAAATGAAGTCTTGCTGTCTGTTATTGAAATAGTTAATTTCATCAAAACTCGACCTATAAAGTCCCAGTGTTTTAAAAAAATATGTGAGGACATGGGAGCTGAGCATACCTCACTTTTGTATTATTGCAACTCCCGTTGGCTTTCACGAGGAAACGTGTTGAAAAGAGTATTTGTACTTCGAAAAGAACTACATTGTTTTCTTCTTGAACAAAAAAAACATTTTGAAAAATTTGAAAATGAAGTCTTTTTAATAAAATTATCGTACTTATGAAAAACTCAATGTATTAAATGTATCTTTACAAGATAATGAGACCAACATTTTGCAGTTAACTGAAAAAATTACTTCTTTTAAAAGGAATTTAGTCTTGTGGAAGAATAAAATGGATGAAGGTGCTTTAAATGACTGTTTTCCGACATTGTATATGTTCCTTCATGAAAATAATTTAAACTTGATAGAATCTGTCAAATTAGTATTCGTGGAACACTTATCACAACTTATTGTTCATTTCAAAAATTATTTTCCCGAGAACGATCAACAACAAAATTGGATTAAAGATCCTTTTACTACTGATCTACCGTCAGAATTAACAATTACTGAACAAGAACAACTGATAGACTTGTACTCAGATTCAGTATCAAAATCCAAATTTGTATCATTATCTTTATCAGAATTTTGGATAGCTATGAAGAAGCAATATCCGATCGTAGCCAATTAGGCTACCAGGACTTTAATTCCATTTGCTTCTTCATACTTATGTGAAACGGGTTTTTCGGCCTTAGCAGTTATCAAAAGTAAATACAGAGGAAAACTAAATACCGAAAAGGAAATGAGAATCGCACTATCAAAATTTACCCCACGATTTGATGATATAATGCAACAAAAACAAGCACAGCCGTCCCATTAAAAATTCAAATTATTATTAATGTATTAATTTTTTAATTGTATGTAAAAAATAAATCTCAAAAAAATATTTCCTATTATTAATACCTAATTACATGTTTATCATTAAATAAAGTTAGATTAAAATTATTATAAATAATGTAAATTTGTTTATTTTAAATGTTCGTATGGGAGCCGTATATTTTATTTCAAAATCAAAAGAAGCCGTGGACCTAAAAAGGTTGACAACCACTGGCCTAACCAACGAAAAATGAATACACAAAGTAAGTCAGAAGTTCTTGATGAATTGATGTAATTAAGAGCAAATAAAAAATTAATTCCACATACCATGCAAATATAAACTGGTAAAATTATAACCCTCAAGGATCTTTCAAATATATATACTACAGGTAAAACAAAAATTAATTTAGTGGTTTATTTATATTTAGGCATTCAGCGCAAAAACGGACTAACCCACAAATTTACAATAATTGAGTTAATGACATTAATAACAACTATACACCATATAATTCAATTCATAAACGGTCTAAGCCACCTTTACTAATTATTTACTAGATGGCAGTGACTAAACCGTTTTTGAATTTTAAAATTATAAATATTTTTAAAAGCAAGAATGAACTAAAATGGCTTAGTCCATTTTTACATCCTCGATTTTTTTTTTTATTAAATGTGGGTTTGTCTACTTGAACATAACGGTCTTATCTAAGTATAAAATATAAACACGTGTGACTATTAACACAGATTACATAAAAAAAATATCTAATCTGTAGCTATTAATGATTATTATATTTTTAATGGTTATGTTTATAATAATAGCTTATATTTTTATGCGAATTATCAAACAACGATCTAAAAAGATAGTGTATACAAATAAAGCCTTATTTTTATTTTGTTGTTATTGACAACGTTGTGAGTTCCTGTGATTTATTAGTAGCTATAAAGTTTATATGATCATTAGTTATTCTAATTCTTCAGCACTATAGACGTTGAAAATGAATTGCAACGTGAGTACCGTTAATGTGTTACCTATTACATTTTTTATGCATAATTATACAAAATTAAGGAAATAATTCATAGGATTATTAAAAAGCGATGATGAGTTATCAGAACTTACTGATTCGGGTTCAGAATATAATCCCTCATCTGAAGTAAGCAACTTAGATTTTTCGCCTTCGGAAAAAGAATCAGGGGACAATATTCTTGTTAAACCAAAAGGTCGAAAACGGGTAAAAAATGAAAAAACTTGGAAAAGAAATATTAGAAAGGACATGCGTTTAAAAGGTAAAGAATATGTTGATATTAAAGGAAATCTCGTGTCTATTGTTTATTAGATTGTAGTGGAATCGAAGTTAAGGTTTGTAAAGAATTTTTCCATAACACACTTCAGATATCAGCTGGACGGATTGATAGAGTTCTTAAAAATAAAGGAGAAAATTGTACTCCTCCTAGTGATCGTAGAGGAAAGGGTCCATCGGCAAATAAGACTTCTCCGGAAAAAATGACTGAAGTAAAAGATTTCATAGAGAAATTTCCCGCATACGAAAGCCACTATGCCCTTCATAAATCAACAAATCATTAATATATGGCTCCCGATTTAAACAATCAAATTGTACACACTATACACTAAACAAGTTACAAATCCTGTGTCAAAATTTGTTTTTAGAAAAATTTTTAACGAAGAATTTAATTTATCTTTCCATCCACTTGTATCAGATTCTTGTAGAAAATGCGATGCATACGATATTAAAATAAAAGCAACAGAGTCGGAAGCACATAAAAATAATTTAAAACAGGAATTGGAATTGCATCAAAGAAAGGCAAGTAGTGCACGTACTAGTCTTCAAAGCGATACTGAATTGGCTAAAAACAACACCGAAGATGATACAGTAATAAAATTTGATTTGATGAAAACTTTACCTACTCCTTTACTGTCAACGGGTATTTGTTATTATAAACGGCAGTTATGGACGTATTGCTTCGGAATCTACAACATGGGTAATGGTGACGTTTACATGTTTATCTGGGATGAGTCAATTGCATCTCGGGGTCCCCAAGAAATAGAGTTTTGCATTTTATATTTTTTAAAAAAATTTGTTTCAACAGAACACTTAATTATGTACTCCGCTCAGTGTGGTGGCCAAAACCGAAATATTAAATTATCTCTTTTATGTCAATATATTGTTTCTAGTCCTGAATACACGGTTAAAAATATTGATCATAAATTTTTGGTAAGTGGACATTTATACTTGCCGTGTGATCAAGACTTCGGTCTTGTTGAAAAACAAAAAAAGTTGTTTCCAAGTATTTTTATTCCAGAACACTGGAATAACATTATTTCAGCAGCACGTAAAAAAAACCTTTCAAAATCATTTGTATGAATAAAAGCGATTTTTTTTTCGACAATAAAATTGGGAAAAAATATAACACACCGCAAAATTGATGTTGATAAATCTAAAGTTGAGTGGTTAAAAATATAACGGTTGAGATTTTCTTTCGAAATGTTTTTCAAAATATTTTTCAAATATTTGAACAATGAAATCGCTCATTTTAGTGAACTTAATTTATAAAAACGAAACACCATACTAATTACAAATTTAGATTTACTTTACCCTAATGGAAACTGTATAAATCCACTGAAAAAGAAAGATTTGTTATGTTTACTAGATTTTGTTCCACCAATTTACCACGAGTTTTACATTAGCCTTAAGATCAATGCTCAAAGTATTGATAACGAAATTCCACTAATAGATTTCTCTAGTGATGATGAAAAAAAATGAATTGAATATTTTGGTAATTTTAAATATTAATGTTTATTACATATTTTTTAAATTGTATTTGTTAAATTTTGTTTTTATTTTTTTATAAAATATTGAAAACAGTATTATTAATATTAAATTTTAAAAGTTAATTATATAAGGAAAAATTTTATTTTGTTTTAGTTTTTTTTTTAAATTTTGTTTTGTTTTAGTTTTTTTTTATAAAATATTGAAACAGTATTATTAATTTTAAATTAATAATTAAAAGTTGATTATATTATAAGAAAAAAATATTTTGTTTTGTTTAAATATTTTTTGTAAAATGTTGAATAAGAATTATTAATATGTAAAATGTCTTATGGTAATGTATTGTTAATAAAGTTTTGTAACATTTTCTTTTACTATTAAAAATCGTATAATATTCTTACGCGATTCAGGTTGTTTCATCACCAACAATTTATAAATAAATGGATTAACCCTCATTACAATTAAAAAAAGATGATTTCAAAATGGACTAACCCACATTTAATCAAAAATGGCTGTGATTTACAAAATAATGAACTCAGCAATTATAAGTACTTCTTTAATCAAAATGGATATGCAAAAAATGAAAATTATTACGTTTATGGTTTTTGAAAAAAATGATCGATAAAAATAGCATTTTATGTTTTTGCCTATAACTCAATATGATTAATCATGGGTTCGTCCGTTATTGCGCTGAAGACCTCTAATATTTGATTATATTTTATACAAATCATTCAGGAAAAATAAGCAGTGACAGCAGTTTACACAAAATTGTTCAAAAGCTAAGACATAAGCATAACTGTACTGTTGAAATTTCAGTTGATAGAGAAGAAAATTTAGATGGCTTGTTTATTCGGGATTCAATGATGCAAAACATATTTGAAGCTTTTCCAGAAGTAAAAATGATTTGATTTACTCACGTTTCAGATACCTGTAATCGTTAGTTATATTTATAAATAAATACATTTCTATAATTATTTAATATTAGTAGGCATACCTTTACTTATAGGTTGTATTTGCTGATGCAACATACAAATTGAATAATTTGAGAATACCATTGTATATCTTAATGGTTAAAGATGGAAACGGGGAAAGTGAAGTAGCGACTTTAGGTTTAATGACAAATGAAAAAAAAGACACATTACGTTGGTTTTTCGAGACATTTAAAAAATTTAATAGTAGTAGTGAAAATATAAAATTGTTTATGACCAATAAAGATATGACTGAGAAACAAGTCATTAAAGAAATCTTTCCTAATGTTAGTTTAGCTATATGTCTTTTTCATGTGTTAAGGACATTTAATCGCGGAATAACTTGTGAAAAACAAAACGTATCGCGCCTGAATTAAGAGACCAATTGAAACAAGTTTTTGAAAAAATGTGTTATGCTCAATCTGAGAATGACTATAATTCATTATTTCAACACTTGGAATCTACAGCGCCAAAATCAGTCTTTGAATACTTTTTAAAGAATTGGCACTAAATTAGACATGAATGGGTTACTGGACTAACATTTCATAGCGGAAATATGTTGAACAATACTAACAACCGATTAGTCCTTTAATGGAAAATTAAAGAGCGTGATACCTGTTTTTTCAAATATTGATGACTTTGTGGATAAATTGTTTATTTTATTGAAGTGGTTAAGATTAGAACGCGATAGAAATGCTGTAAACATGGTGCAAAATTACTATTAGTAAAAACTCAACATCCAGATTTAAGTAAATATTTTTACGCTTACACTCAGTGATGTTCATCATTTTGTATGAGAGATACTACGAAGAACGCCAAAATATAGGTATTTCATTATTTTTACGATAAAAGTAGAGGCGAATTAATACCAAAATTACTATTACATTTTTATTATATCAAAACAAATTATAAAATGAATTATTTAAATAACTGATAAAATTGTTTTCTTAACTCATCTTCTGTCGCATCTGGGTTTTTGTTTCAATACCGCGGGAGCCGGGGAGATCTGTGGTTTCTCTCGCAAGTCAAATTTACGTATGGTCGTGGAAGTCTTCAACTGGGGGCCATTGATGGAGATTAACATTAAATCTGGACACATTTTCAATTGTTAACGAGTTCTAAGATCAGTTATGGTGAGATTCATATCAGAAAATCCTCGTTCACATTCGGTTGTTGTTGGAAGTATGTTTAGTGTTTTTATAAGATCAGAAGACGCATTTCGTGAACGAAAGTTTACTAAACTTTCAAATCAGATAGACCAAATCTGCGTGACACTTTTAACTTCTTCTTTTCCCATCATCATCGGTTTCTTATTTTAAAGACTTCTCCAATAACCTACAGAATGAAAAATAAATTTAAATGTTTGGGTACAGTAATAATTATTAATTAGATTATATTTTTCAATATTTCTACCTTTAGATCTTGTAATATTGTTGTATTTTTATAGTCATTGAATAAACGCTGACGCATTCTATCGACTATATTTTGCAAGAATTGAATCTGTTGATTCCTCCAGACTTGTGATTGTAATATTTATGCCTTTATAAATTCGTTTTTGTATAGTTTATGATTTTTCTTTTCACCAGGTTCTCTTCAGGCTTTCTAGAATTCTAATTGTTCTACATTTCTGATTGAGCGCGCATTAATGTTGTTTTCCTTGATTGAAGTATACAAGACAGCATTCCGAGTCAAAAGGACATCATAAAAGAGTCCAAGCTCCTCTAGAAAGAAGAAGATTCTAATTTTTTTTTTAATCCAGTTTCAAGAGTTTGACTCACGTGCTTATGTATCCCTGGATACTTTTCCCACGGCGACCGTACGAAAACTACAGACCAACGCACGTTTAATACGACCAATTTTTCATTTCACCCAAATCCCAAACAAGCTTCGTCTCTAAGGCCCTAGAATTTTTAGACTTTGGTGATAATAAGAGTAAAGTTTATCCATTAAACTTTGAAACGAGAAACACCTTGCACATCTTTTATGACATCATGCACTGAAAGTTCAAGGCGATGATAAACAATGCCACGTAAATAGTTGCGGTATCTTCACAAAGTTTAGCAGCTACTCCAGATTTCGTGCCTGTCATTACACTAGCTCCATCACTTGCAACTGCAATCCAATTCTTCAATGCAAAAGACTTAGAAATTCCAATTTTTCTAAGCTCAACCACAAGGCTTTTCTCAATATTTACAGCGTCTGCCCATCCAGTTTATTAATCCAAAAATACTACAATAGGAATCTCTGAATCGAAGTTTGATAAAATATATAAAATAAGTGTACACTTTGTGCTCAGTGTAGTCGATTCGTCAATCATTATAGTGAATTTGAGTTTGACTCTATAAGACGTGATTAGCCGTTGCGCATTTTGCGATAACGTTAATTATTCGAGTGGCAGTTATTCGACTGTGCAAGGAAGATCCCATGTTTAATCCATTAATTTTCTGCAGTTCAATAAGTTCTTCAAACTGTAAAATGGACGATGATGCTTTGCTAAGCAATATGCAGTTTGAAAATTCTCATATTACTGTTAATCACAGTTTCGACATATGGTCAAACATTCTATCCAAACCTGTTCAGAGCCTTTTAAGACGTTTTCAGCTAATAAATGAGATTGTTTTCAATGCTGCTTTAATTTACTTCTTAAAGAAGATAGCTGATTCGTACGATTACTTCCAGCAGCCACTATCAAAGTCCATCCATTCACGTGACATTCGAAGTTTACCATCAGCAATGATTTTGTAATTGAATACTATTTTTTACCTGTATGCAAGTACCATACTCCCATCTTTACACCCATCCACGGATTTTCTTCTGAAATTCAGTTACTTGTTCATTAGTCCATAACATGGGGCCAACTTTTATGTATTTCCGTAATTTTGGATCACATCCAACCACCGATCATTATTATCTTCGATATCATTATTTTCTCGTTGTATGGTACAACTGATGGACCAGCTACAATATCAACATTAGAATTACTTTTTGTCTGGGGAAAAGAAACTATCAAGGGGCCACGTTTCAAATTTGAACTCATTATAACAACAAGAAATTACAGTAAAAATGACCTACATAATATGTAATAGACAATATTAATTTATTTGCAATTGCTCAAACAACAAAATAAACAAATCGAAGTAACGGCGGTTTACATACTGACGAAGGCACGACGCACGAACGATGACTAACATCCATGTTTAATAATAAATACTACACAGTGTAATATATTACAATATAATATAATTCATCCTGAGTAATATGGTGTTATTTGATTATTATCGTCGTACTCTTCGTAGACTGACGACGACGATTATGGGAAATACCACCGATAACGATTATTTTGTCGACGTTTTGTTCAACTGCCCGTGACTATTGTTACTGTCGTTATTGAACGTTGATAAGAAAACATACTATATTATTAAGTTTTAAAAATTACGTATTTTTCATTTTGTATGGTTTGTTTGAGGGCATAATGGCATAACCATGATATTTTAGAAAGCTTAAGAGTATATTTATGTATAATATGTAGTATAACCATGGGAACATCTACGTTACACCTTATTCTTTATGCTTGTTGAAAAGCAATTGAAGCCAAGTCAGAAATTCTATCATTCACAACTATTAACAGGTGTCAGTAAACTATAGCCATGACATTACCTTGTCCTCATATTTTCAATGCTAGACAAAACAAATACATCATTACGATGTAAATTTATGCGCAACTCGTTGGACAAGAAATATTATTATGAGAAACAACGAGCATTTCAAATTTTACAACATCATGTACAAATCATTTTGTGTAATATTTCTGAATATGATGATAATAGTTTGATTAAATAACTAACAAAAACTAAGAAGTTATCACATCAAAAATTCCGGAGAAACTTTAAAATAGGGAAGCAAATACAGATCTTTATCAACATTATCTTAATAAAAGTTTGAAAAATTGGTCAACGGTAATATATTTATAACGCTTGGAACGAAGGAAAATTTATCGATAAACGTTGATGATACATGAAAAGTTCAAGTTGAAATCATTCGATACTGATACTGGTGTTAGTAGTCAATAGTATATAGAGGTATAAGGATGGGATAGTAGTAATTACTATGTAATTAATACATTTAAATGATAAAATGTAATAAAATTAAATTGTATATTTGTATACTTCGGGATTAGATTTTGGCTGAAAGATAGAAGCTGATGAAACATGCAGTGTCCAAGTTGAAAATCATTCATGTACAAACATGCCTTAATTACAGCTTTAATAAAGCCGTTGGTATTGAAGGTAAATATTATTTAAAGTAGGATGCAATAGTAATATATAATTTGTATCATATTTATATCCTTATATAAAGCAGTCTTAAAAGTCCATTAAACTGCTTCAAAAATTAAAATAGCTGGACGCCCAAGGGAATTAAAACAAATACTGGACTTGAAAAAAGAAAGAATTGCCTATAGCTTTTAGAACCCAAAGTGTTGAAAAACAGGAAATATTATTAAAATGGATACTTACAGATGAAATGTTACCAAAGCACTCTATAATAACTATTTCATTGATGACGTAATGCATATTGACTCAGCAAGATGAGATACACAGGTGGAATTTTAGAGGAAGATATTGATATAAATATGGTAAAATGCCACAATGGTATCTGGAAATCATTAATAAAATTATCAATATTAGCAGGAAGGTATGGATATAACCAACATGCCAAAAGACATTAATTTGAAAAATCTATTTTATGTGATAGCTGTTTAATATGGTTCCATGTTAAGTGTGATATGTGTATTAAACCTAAACCTAAAAGGCTTTTGTTCCTCAATGTTGTGATAAATGTGTATAAATAACTGTAAATGAGATTATGTACATAAAATTGAATTATTATACTTTGACGATGACATACTCATTACTGACGAATATTATTATAACAAAACATACCATACCAATAACCATACCTACACTTGATTATTTATGTCTTGTTGTTTCTTTTCTTTAAAATAATGTTTTATGACTTTATTATATCGGGTATATTTTTAGTAGGTTCACCATTTCGATTATTAGTTTCGGCTGTGACTGCCAAATTTTCAATTTTTGCACCAATCGTTATAAAATACATATCGATAGGTTGGTACACGTTGGCTACTTGGTGTACGAGTTTAAAAATAAGAACTAAGAATTACGGCGTCCAGGCCTTATAACTAAAAATATTATTTTGATGTGCGATTCTGCGGTAAATGTTATACTACCTGCCGACCGTCGTTATTTGCAATTGATGTATACAAAACACTACAGAAAGATAGTAAATGCACTCGGGAATGCACTCGTACCACTTACAAAGCTCTAAGTCGTAAGCCTGATTTTACACGACCATCAGTGATTAGCTTTTTCCGGCGAGTCCTGCAGGACCAACAATGCAAAACGAGACACCGTCTCCGTGATATTTTGTAGGGGCTCACCACCGAAGGGACGGTAGCTCACTGGCTACGATTCAGAAAGGTTCAGGACGTTCGGTCAAAGAGCTGAGCTTAAGAATTTTGAATTTTTAAACGTAATTTAGCATAAAGGTACCGTACGCTGATTGCTGTACTAACAATGCACAATGAGATCACTGTCTCGTGATATTTGTAGGGAGCACACCAAAATCGAAGGGACGGTAGCCCGGGTACTGTGATAGTTTCAAGACGATAGGTCAAAGGTTGATTTAAACGATTTTCCAACCAGGATATATCATACAGTTGCTGATTATATCATGCACTTTCTTTAATCATTTATAGAAGCATATTGGTGAAATGAGCAATACGTAACTGAACGAAGTAATACCA
>NW_020270740.1:0-3902 GCF_002803265.2 Melanaphis sacchari
TTTGATAACACTATATAAAAAATAAACTAACTATTTTCATTGATAACAATTGGGAGCCAGACATGATTCAATAGTAATTCTACAGTTGTTTTGTATATGATTACTGATCCGGGCACATAGAGGCTTTTTCTTGCACATGCTACAATGAGTCTGTAAAACCAACAAATAATAATTGATCTCAATTGTGAATAAATACACAATAAAAAAAAACGAATTATTAAAATTAATAAATTAATTTTGATTCCTTACCGCTTTAATAGGAATGCCGAGTGTTACCCAAACATCAAGCATGTCCTCAACAAGTCCATCAATCATTTCTGGAGTGTGGTGTGGTGTAGGCGCCAATCTTAATTTTTCTTGGCCAATTGGTACAGTTGGATAATTAATAGCTTGTACATAATGTCCTTTTTCTTGGAGCAGTATATCAGATATTTTTGAACATAAATTTGGATTTCCAATCTAAAAAAAATATATGTTGTGTATAAAATTAAATAATTATCAGAAGTTTTTATTTAAACTAAGACCTTAATGGGTATAATATGAGATGGCGTTGACTCAACGGGTAACCCAGCAGCATATAATTTTTGGCGGAGGTACTCAACATTTTCTTGATGTTTTTGTCTGAGTGATCTTCCTTCTGCTGATGCTAATACATTAACAGCTGCTCGAGCACCAGCTAAAACCATGGGCGGTAATGATGTGGTAAAAATAAAACCAGCAGCATAACTACGGATCATATCAACCAAATTGCTTGAAGCAGCAATATATCCTCCTACATTACCATAAGCTTTACCTAGAAAAATTTAAAACACAAGTTATACTTTGCGTAAATTTTTTCTACTTTTTTATATAATTACCCAATGTGCCAGATATAATGTCCATTTCATTCATTAGACTGCGCAGTTCACCAACACCGGCACCATGATTGCCATACAAACCTACAGCATGAACTTCGTCTACAAAAGTCAAAGCTCCATACTTATGAGATATCTAAAAACAATTGAACCAGTTTAAAATATTAATAATTTTTAAATTAATTATTGACAATATGCTTTACTTCACAAAGTTCTTTTAGTGGACATATTGCACCAGTCATAGAGTGAACCGTTTCAAATGCAACTATCTTAGGTACAGCCTTATCAACGGACATTAAAAGTTCTTCCAAATGTTGCGGATCATTGTGACGAAATATATGCTTGGGAGCTCCACAGTTACGAATACCCTGTATCATTGATGCGTGATTACCAGAATCCGAAAATATGTGTATGCCTAATACATGTTGAACAAATAAAAAATTAATAGTTGATAACAAAAATGTATGAAATATTCAAGAAAATAAATTATCTATACCTGGTATCATCTTTCCCAATGTAAATAATGTAGAGTCATTTGCAACATAACATGACGTAAACAATAAGGCAGCTTCTTTTTCATGGAGTACAGCTAAATCTTTCTCTAAATTCTCATGAAACATTGAATTACCCGATATGTTACGTGTTCCTCCAGCACCTGACCCATATTTGTCTAAAGTTCGTCTAGTAAAATAATTAATATTCAGTTTTAATTAATAATTACAATAATTAAATCAATATATCATTAAGAACTGAGTAATATAAAACACATCTTACTGAACTGCACCCTTCACTTCTGGATGACAAGACATACCAAGATAATCATTTGAACACCATACTGTAACTGGTTTTTCATTTCCTGTGTATTCAACTGCATACGGAAAATCCATTGCCAATCTATTCACTTTTCTGAAAATCCTATAAGAATGGTCTACCTTCTTACACATAATTTGTTCATGGAAAAATTTTTCATAGTTGTAGGTAGTATCTTAAAACAAAAATTATCTATTTATTATAAGTCCATCAAATTATGAAATATATGTTTAAGTCAATTTAAAATACATCAATATATAATATGTATATATAAATACAAAATCAATGTACCGTGATTGGTTGTTATTAATCATGAGTTTAATAACTAATAACTAGGGCACGGATTTAAATGCACTTAAAACCATACAAATATGCTCTAAAAAATAGCCAAAAATGCCCTTAAAAAAATGCATTTTTCTACAAAAATGACCTTAAAAATGAAAATATGACTTTAAAAATGACATATATTTTTTATACAATTTGTAATAAATAAATAAGATTTAATTATTTTTTATTATTTTATTAAAAAAAAAACTGAACATTTGATTGAAGTTGACTCGTATGTATTTTAGTCGTTCTGGAGAAATATTATTCATTCTAAACATACCAAAATACGTATATATTAAAAATTAAATTCTAAGTAATAGCCTATTGTACTTACTAAATTTTGAGAATTGCATTGAACAATAAGATAAAAACTGAATCGAATAATTTTTTTTTAGATAATATTTTGAATTGGCTAAATTTGTATAGTATATTGAACACATATGCATTAAAAACCAACAAAATGACCCAAAAATGCTAAAAATGCTCTAAAAATGAAAAAATATTGAAATATGCAAAAAAAAGCAAAAAAATGCAAAATAAAAATTTCACCTTTGAAGTCTCTGTTACATGAATCAAATTATAAACTTGGAAAGCATTGTCTAGGATTAATCAAAAAATGATGCATTTTGCATTGGAATCCGGGCCCTACTAATAACTTAGAAGAGATTTATAAACATAAGAATATAAAATTTTATATTTTAATGTAATTTATCAATACATATATAATATTTAAATTTGTATAAACTATTCAATTATTGCTTAAGTTATTCAATTAACTGTAAAGTTATACTTAAATTGACTTAACATTTATTGTTTTAAAACTTGTTCATATTTTATAATATTAGAAATAAAAATTGTAATTTGAAACCTGTTTTAGGTTTGGGTTCAATTATATCCTCTTGAATTTCTTTGCTGATTTCTTTGACTGCTTTTGCAGTACTTTCATCTTCTAGAAACGGGCACTTTTTTTTGTTATTAGTCTTATTATTTATAACACCTGCAGGGGATCCGACATTTATGAATCTAGACATAACTGGACATGAATGACCATATGTTTTAAGCAGGCCCGAAACATAGTTTTTGACATAAGCAGTGGGCAGTTTGGACATGAATGGGCACGCCATGACACTGAACTAAAAATATATATACATAATAAATAATATCTCACTATTGATGACTTAAATATTAAAGATAAATTTATATCCATTATAAAATAATATTACTCTTTAACAATATCAAATCGTAAAAATAAATAGATAATTAATTACTTTTGGTAACACATATTTTATTTGGTCAAATAAATGCAGCGAAGTTTGATTGAAATGATTTTCAAGGAATTCTAAGAAATCATATTTTCATACCCTAACAATTCAGTTAAATCTGGGTATAAATAGAAAAATTATTCAATTATAAATTTTTAAATTAATTTTTTAAAATATTTTATAACTAAAAAGATTCTACGGTCTACATTTTACCAACATACGACATGAAAAATTTTCTTTTAGTAGAACCAAATGTTTTGTTGTTAACTTAAATATACTAACAAATTTACTTGTAATAAAACTTGAAATTAAGAATACAATCTATAGCTACATTAAATATTACAACTTTAAAATTATAATTTTAATAATAATATCCTATAAGATGTCCTAAATTATATTCTTACTCATAAATTGATAATAGGTGAATAAATATATTCTAATATTAAAGCTAACAACATAAAATAAATTCTACTTAACGTAAATTTGTTATGTTGTATTGTTATTCATAAGTGAGAGGGATACAATAGATGCAGCCATGCATTATGTACAGAATCCTTATTTTTAAATTAATACATTTTATTATTTTGATATATTATGCGGGTAAATTGATATTTTGTTAAACTTATTGTATAATAAGAATTTAAAAAAA
>NW_020270741.1:0-5919 GCF_002803265.2 Melanaphis sacchari
ATTAATTTTTCTTGCCCAGGGCGCATAGTTCCCTAAGACCGGCCCTGAGGACCCGTCATCCAAGATGATTTAATTTGTATTTTAGCTCGATTCAGAACGCATAAATTTGTACTATCAGCCGATATAAAACAAATGTATCGATAAATATGGGTGTCCGAAAATGATAAAAAATTGCAACAGATACTATGGCGATTCAAATCCGACGATAAGATTCAGGAATATCAATTAAAAACGGTGACATACGGAACTAAGCCGGCATCGTATATAGCAACTGCCTGTTTAAAAAAATTGGCAGATGAAAATAAAAAACAATATCCAATAGCGAGCGAAGTGATTGCATCTGACTTTTATATGGACGATTTGCTGAGCGGCGCAAGTACATTGTCGGAAGCAATTCAATTACGCAACAATTTAATAACAATATTAAATAATGCGGGACTACAATTAAGGAAATGGGTATCAAATAAAAAAAAGGTGTTAGTCGATATTACTAACATCGATAATGACCCACTACGAGTATTGAATCTAGATAACAACCCTATAAAAATGATCGGACTATTTTGGGACCCGTATAATGACACGTATCGATATAAGGTCAACGAACCGATACAACGATCTACGTCGATAGCGCCAATAACAAAACGCAATATATTATCGAACATTGCGACGATATTCGATCCTCTCGGTTTAATTGGTCCAATAGTCATAACGGTAAAAATTATAATGCAAAAATTGTGGCAAAAGGGTATTAACTGGGACGAGCAATTACCGTTATCAATACTAAAAGAATGGGAGGGCTATTGGCATGAACTAATCAAAATAGAACAGATAACTATTCCAAGACGTGTAATCGGTTGCGACGGGAACGTGAACGTGCAAATTCACGGCTTCGCAGACGCGTCTACGGTAGTGTACGGTGCGTGTTTATACGTACGAACAACCGACTGCGAAGGCAAACATTACACGCGCCTAATAATAGCGAAATCCCGTGTTGCCCCGCTAAAAACAATTTCTCTAGCGCGATTGGAACTATGTGCTGCGGTATTATTAATGCGTCTTTCAAAAAAAATAATCCCAAAATTACGTATAAAAGTAATACGTGAATATTATTGGTCGGACTCGTCAATCGTATTGTCATGGATAAACGCACCATCCTCTCGGTGGAAAACATTCGTCGCGCATCGAGTTGGAGAAATACACCAAGCAACGGCCAGTTCACAATGGAGACACGTAAAATCTGAGGATAATCCAGCCGACATAATATCACGCGGTTGTACTCCCGAAAAATTGCAAAATGATATTTTGTGGTGGGAGGGTCCACCTTGGATAAACAGTAATGAGGACGAGTGGCCATATAACGTGTCCGAAATAAAAATAAATGATAATGAAATTCCAGAAGAAAAGAAAAGTCTCGCATTGGTAACAGTCGTAAATGAAGAAATTCCAATAATAAAAAGGTATTCGACACTACCGAAACTATTAAGGGTAGTTGCCTACATCATAAGATGGAAACAGCGCGTGGTAAACAAAATACAGTTTACAACCAAAACGATCGAGTTAAGCGAGTTCAACGACTCAAAAGAAAAATTAATAAAAATTGTTCAACAACAGCATTTCAGTAGCGAAATAAATCGTTTAAAACACAAAAAATGTGTCCAATATAAGTAAATTACGTTTTTGGAGACCGTGGATAGATAAAAATAATATCTTACGGGTTGGAGGTCGATTAAACAAAACAGAAGCGATAAATATTGACACGAGGAACCCAATATTACTACCGGCAAAATCGAAGCTTACCAAATTAATATTTGAATACGAACACAGGCGGTTACTACATGCCGGTCCCCAAGCGCTGTTTTCCGGAATACGGGAACAATATTGGCCACTGGACGGTAGAAACATAGCAAGAAAAACTGTTCACAAATGCGTTCAATGTTTTCGCACAAAACCAGTAATATGTCAACCTATTTGTGGGGACTTGCCAAAAGACCGAATAGAGCCGCGAAGACCATTTTAAGTTTGCGGAGTAGACTACGCAGGACCAATTTTAGTAAAAACTAGTTTGCGAAGAAAAGCTCAAACGACGAAAGGTTATATTTGCGTTTTCATTTGTTTCGTAACTAAAGCAGTACATCTCGAATTGGTGGGAGACTTGAGTACTAATGCTTTTTTAGCGGCATTAAGAAGGTTTTGGTCTCGACGTGGAATGACCAAAACAATATACTCAGATAACGGTACCAACTTCGTAGGCGCAAACCAGCAATTGCAAGAACTGCAGAATTTATTTTTATCGGAACAGCATAAGCATCAAGTCCAAACGTTTTTGACCGAAATAGGTGTCAAATGGAAATTTATTCCACCTAGAGCTCCACACTTTGGCGGATTGTGGGAGGCAGCCGTAAAATCAGTAAAAGGACATTTACGTAAGACGTTAGGAAACGCAATGCTAATTTACGAAGAATTGTATACTGTGTTGGTACGTATAGAGGCATGTTTAAACTCACGTCCTATCACTCCCCTTTCATCCGACCCTACTGACTTAAGGGCACTTACTCCCGGCCACTTCCTTATCGGGAGTTCTCTGAACAGTATCCCGGATATCGATGTGTCTGCGATGGCGTCAAATCGATTGCGTAGATGGCAAAGAACTATCCAATTAACGCAACAAATATGGCATCAATGGCGCACGGAGTATCTGTCGCAATTGCAAGGACGGAAAAAATGGCTAACGTCAAAAGGAGCGCCACTTAAGGAAGGGACCCTAGTAATTCTCCGGGAAGAAAATATACCTCCGCTTCATTGGCGCTTGGGTAGAGTTACCAAAATATTAGCGGGCAACGACGGAGTAATGAGGGTAGCAATGGTGAAGACGGAACGAGGGGAAATAAAGCGGACAGTTCGAACTTTATGTCCATTACCCACTGACGAATAAAAAAAAAAAAAAAAAGATAAAAAAAATGTAATTATGTAAATATTATTTAATAATATATATAAATAATATTTATTTATAATATAAAAAAAAAAAATTAAAAAAAAAAAAAAGTTTAATTTATAAAAATGTAATTATATTTATTTTATACTGTACCTATACCATTTATTATTATTATTATATTGTCTGATAATTATTATTATTGCATGATCGCATGTTAATTGTTGTATTATTATCTGCTATTATTATTGTATTAAATTTTTAAAATGTTAGAGTAATACTTTTATAATATATTATGTAATATGTACTCGTATAATGGATTTTAGCACAGCTTAAAATGTCGGGCGGTATAATCAGTCTTGACGATTGATAGCAATCGGTCGTATCGGTTTTATTATTAAATGCGATTAGCACATCGGGCTGTGCCGTTGTAATGGCCTGATATCCGAGTCAGTCACCAGACAACTGCGACTGATGCGTTGTCAATCGTCAAAATATCTATAAGTGCGATAAGTGTGAACACAAAAATGTTTATTAAAAAATATAAAATATAATTAATACAATCAATTAAAATTAATTGTTATTGTTTCATTTAAAAGGAAATATATATAATAATATACTTTTCAAATTAAACAAATTAAATAGTCGTGCGCTCGATGTGTAAACGAACAGTCGCCGCATGACTCAAACATTTGGTCCTTCGAAACGGATCGTACACTCGTTGTGCGAGTAAAAGTGAAGTCAAAAACAGTGTGATTTACATATTTCACGTTAGCATCATAACTCATAAGGTAAGAGAGCTCATAATTTCCTTTATTTATACCTAGTATAATATTAGTGCGCCAACGTATTTCCCTAAACGCCATACAATTCAGCCGCACAGTATACATTCAATAAGCCGTCAAGGTCGTTCACTAAATAATAAGTTTTAAAATATCATGTACGATAAGGCAGCGTCGATAGCTCGACGTAGTACGATAAAAGGCCAATTAAAAAGATTAGGAAATTTCGTGCAACATTTTCAATATACCGATGGCGACATAAACCAATTAAAGGTAAGAAAATTAAAAGCACAAGATTTCTGGAATGAGTTACAACAGGAAATTGAATTAAATACCGAAGATGAGCATACCGAAGAGCTGTACAGAATCGAGTTCGAAGAGTTGTACTTTGAGATAGTCGCCGGATGCGACACGCTGTTAGAAAAGAGACAAGCATCTAACGAAATTAATTTAAATAATGAAGAATTAAATCAAAGAATGTCTCAACAGTCGACAAATTTATCGTTAAAAAGTGGAAGTGGCGCATCAAATCAATCGTCAATAGTCAAATTGGCCGCTTTAAATGTGCCAGAATTCAGCGGCGACTATAAGGATTGGGCAATTTTTCACGATATGTTCGTAGCTCTGGTACACTCGAACGAGGGCATAACAGACGTTCAACGATTTTTTTATTTAAAAGCGGCACTCACAGGAGAGGCCGCAAAAATGATTCAAAGTTTCGAAACGTCGGCGAAAAATTATGCAACAGCTTGGGAAAGTTTAAATGAGCGATATAACAACAAACGCGTTTTAGTAAAAATTTACACAAAAGCAATTTTCGATCTGAAACCTATAGATCAGGAATCGTCCGCGAAG
Organism: Melanaphis sacchari; assembly: GCF_002803265.2. Classification (NCBI taxonomy): domain Eukaryota; kingdom Metazoa; phylum Arthropoda; class Insecta; order Hemiptera; family Aphididae; genus Melanaphis; species Melanaphis sacchari. Next base: position 4,567 of record NW_020270741.1, read on the forward strand.
TTAAGATATTTTATCGACTCGTTACAAGGGCACATAAAGGCCCTAGAAGCGTTAGGTTTTAAAACAAGTAACTGGGGTCCTCTTTTAGTCCATGTAATTCTAATAAAATTAGATAAGGCAACATTACGTGAGTGGAAACTCAAGCGCATAAAACAGAAGTATCCGAAGTCGACGAAGTGGTGGAATTTTTACATAAGAGATTTCAGATATTAGAAGCGGTCGAAGGGGCTCAAAAATTTAATGTAAAAATTAACCAAAGTGCTCATCAGCCTTTAGTAAAGTCAAAAAAATATGAAGGAGCTGTTTTTCAAAACGCAGCATCAATGCACGCGACGACCACAAAATTAAAATGTTTTGCGTGTAATGAAAATCACCCGATTTATCGGTGTACACAATTTTTATCATTGTCAATTCCCGAAAGAAAAATCAAAATAGATCAATTAAAAATTTGTATTGTATGTTTATCTAAACACGCAGAAAGCAAATGCAAATTTAAAGGTTGCCGAAAGTGCGGGGAGAAGCATAACACATTATTACACGCGTCCAGCAATGATAACGATGACGGGCCCGCAGTAATGACATCAATTAGCGCTCACGCTAGCAATAATATCGGACATACCACACACGTTTTATTAGCAACAGCGATAATAAATATCCAAAGTAAATCAAACAATATGTTTTGTGCACGAGCACTACTCGATTCGGGTTCACAAAGTAACTTTATAACTAACGAATTGGCTAATAAGTTACAGCTGTCTCGAAAAAAGGTCAATTACGCTATCACCGGAATCGACGGTTCAACCAATAGCGCAAATTTTGCAGTCAAAACGACAGTGCAATCACGAACGACTTCTTATAAAGAAAATCTCGAATTTTTAATCCTACCAAAAATAACACCTAACTTACCCACAAATAAAATAAAATTAGAAAATTCGCAAATTCCGGATACAGTCCAAAGAGGCAGTGATAATAAATTTGTGATACAGTTACCGTTAACAAAAAATATCGACAAACTGGGTGATTCCCGATCCATAGCTAAAAAACGATTTTTGGCGCTAGAAAATCGTTTAAGAAAGGATAACAAATTGTATGAGGGATACAAGGAGTTTATGATGGAATATTTGCAACTCGGGCATATGGAGACTACGCCAGACACTACAGGCACGCAATCGTATTTCATGCCACATCACGCTGTATATAAAGACAACAGCCTTACGACAAAAATACGGGTCGTATTCGACGCATCATGCGAAACTGATACGGGTTTGAGTTTGAATGACGTTTTACTAAAAGGACCCGCAGGGCCGGTCTTAGGGGTGGGCGAGCTGGGCGACAGCCCAGGGCGCCAATATA
>NW_020270742.1:0-6882 GCF_002803265.2 Melanaphis sacchari
TTGTTGAGCCAAAAGGGCTATATATTTTTTATATCAATACTCGAGCTTTCAGCTCTAATAGCTGTTTTTATACATTATAATCGTGTTATTGAGCCAGAAGGGCCTTTTAACTACCTTTTATTATTTATCTTATACCTATATACTTACATTTTATTCTGTTTAGCCATAAGGGCTACGCAGCTTATAGCATTTATTAATTATTATATTTTTCTATTCATATGATTTATTTGTACAATTTTTATCATATCTGGTTGTGCCGAACCAGCATTTTGGTTAGGAATTTTATTATATTATATACATTTTATATTGTTGGCCCAAAAAGGCCATAGTTATATTATTATATTACATTTTGTTGTTGTGGCTCTAATAGCTACCTCTTTTTATTATATTTTTACTTGTTGGGCCAAAAGGGCCGTAACTTATTTAATATATTATTACTTCATATTTTTATATAAATTTTTTCATTTACCGCAACAGAGTTACCTGCCTTTCCTTAGTTGTTAAGCCATACACACAAACATATATACACACAGACACACACCACCTACACACTAGCACTCACAGGATTTGCTCGGCGAACCTGTCCACTTACTGTTGAGTGCTATACACATATATACACACATACACAGGTCGGTCGGTGTGTGACCGTATATCAGCATATTAATATTTGGTGACCGGGCACGCACACTTATCGTAAGAAGCTCCCGGCCCGTACATTTTGGTGACCTCGACGTGATTTCTTACATAGTATCTATTTGTTTGTGTAGTATTGCGCTTAAATTGCTTTGGTAGTAGCAATAATTTATAGTTATGCATTTGTAGTTTATATATGAATATTTACAACAGTTAAAAATTTATTAGTACACCCTTTATTAGGCGTAAGCACTAAATTATTTAATATCGAATTTATTTTTCTCGAATTGGTTGTTATTATTATTTATTTATTTTTTGTTTCTTCTCAAACAATATGGTGTTAGACTCTAATGAGCAGAAGGCTCTTGCGGATTTAAAGAGGAAAAGAGGCGTAGTGAAGGCATCATTAACGCGCATAGCTAAATTCGTCAACAGCTATGATCCAACTGAGCAGTCAGTTTCGTTGCTAGATTTTAGGCAAGAGGAACTTCCAATCATAAATAGAAAATTTGATTCTATTCAGAGTGAAATTGAGTTGCTGGCTGTTGATGAAGCGGAGGCTGCAGAAGATGAAAGAGACAAATTTGAGACCACTTATTATGAGTTAAGAGCTAAAATTCAGGAATTAGCCAACGCCGAAAAACTGCATAATTCGACTGGGCAAAATACCTCATTTGGAAACACTTCCACAAGACAGCGCATGCAGTTAGCACCCATACCTTTACCTAAGTTTAATGGGGATATACAAGGTTGGTCGTCGTTCTATGATGTATATCGTGCAGTGGTCCATGACGATGATGGTTTTACTTCTGCACAGAAATTTTATTATTTGCGTTCATGTTTGAGTGGGCAAGCTTTAGATTTGGTCCAGTCTATCCCAATAAGTGACGGAAATTATGAGGTCGTATTGGCAAAGCTTAAGCAAAGGTACGATAATAAGAGTCTGGTGGTTCAGTCACATATTCGGTCGATCTTAGAGATGCCTGCTGTTGAAGAGGCGTCGGCTAATGCATTACAAAGGTTGCATTCCAACGTTTCCACACATGTTGCGGCCCTGAGAGCACTCGGGCAACCCGTAGATCACTGGGATGCATGGTTAATCACAATAGTAACAGGTAGATTAGACAAGGGCACCGGACATAGTTGGCAACTTCATTTGAGAAATACTGAGTTACCAGCTTACAAGGATCTAGAAGCATTTTTGGCTAGTCGATGTGTAGCGATGGAAAGCTCGGAGACTGTATGTATAAACAAAATTTCCAATAAAGTTGCCAATACTAATAATGTTAAGACAATGTTTTCTAAGACACATCAGCCTACGAAGAAGGTGTTAATTTCTACTAATAACAAGCCAGTTCGGCCATGTCCATGTTGTTCTGAGAGTCACAGGTTGTTTGCGTGTGAGCAGTTCAAAGCTCTTCCGGTAACAGAACGCTTGGGTATGGCAAGAGCATCTAAGCTATGCTTCAATTGCTTAGGTCCGTTTCATTCTGCTGAAAGTTGCAGATCCACTTATACATGTCAACGGTGCAACCAGAAACACAATACACTTCTTCATTACGAGAAACCACTTACAGTTGGCCAGCTCAATATTACAAATCAAGCTAAAAACGACATTTCTACTACATCAATGCAAGAATCAAGTCATAATGTGGCATGTCCCGCACAAGGAGGAAAAGGTCATGTGTTTCTGTCTACAGCGTCTGTTCTAGCAGTAGATCAGTACGGTGAAGTCAAAAAATGTCGAGCTATATTAGACAATGGATCACAGATGAACTTTGTATCCAAAAACTTCGCTAACTTATTGCAGCTTCCACGCAATAGAACGATACTCCCTATAAGTGGCATTGGAGCAAATCGAACGCAGTCAGTCTCAAGTATATCAGTCAAGGTAAAATCTCGAGTAAAGGAATTTGAAGTTGACTTGGTTTGTCACATACTACCAATAGTGATAGACAGCTTACCAAGCTGTTCAAAACCAAAAGGGGGATGGGAAATCCCGGAAGAACTGGTATCACAACTGGCCGACCCGTTGTTCGACTCAACAGGAAGTGTCGACTTGCTCATTGGTGGCGGAATATTTTACGATTTGATTGAACCAGCGAGGATCAGGTCGCAAAGAGGAGCTGTTTGCTTACAAGACTCGAAGTTTGGGTGGCTCGTTACAGGAGAGGTTGGCACTATCTCGCTTTTGGCTACATGTTCAATTGGAGAAGCCTGCGAAAGCAACCTCAGGATCCTAAGCAACAATGAATCTGAAGCGTATGGAGTTGCATCAAAGTCAAATAAGAAGTGTATTGAAGAACAGAAAGCCCTCAAACATTTTGAACAAACTGCAATGCGAGATCAGACGGGGAGATTCGTTCTGCGATTGCCATTGAAGTCAGATGTGCATACTGTTGGAAGAACTCTAGAAATGGCAACAGCAAGATTTCTCAGTGTTGAACGAAGACTCCAGCGTGAACCGGAACTGCGGCGTCAATACACGCAATTTATGGAAGAGTATTTGAAAATGGGACATATGAAGAAAGTGAGCAAGGAAGAGAACCAGCCAAGTGCCACATTTTATCTCCCACATCATCCAGTGATAAAGTTATCAAGTCTTACAACTAAGTTACGGGTTGTATTTGATGCATCAGCCAAAGGTACTTCAAACTTATCTTTGAACGATGTACTTTTGTGTGGTCCAACTGTTCAAGACGATTTAGTTACGATATTGATGCGATTCCGTAAGCATCAGGTTGTCATAACAGCAGACGTGGAGAAGATGTTCAGGCAAATAAGGGTAGCTGAAGAAGACCAAGACTGGCAAAGGATAGTTTGGAGATCGCAACCAGACAAAGAATTACAGTTATATCGACTTACGACTGTAACTTATGGCACAACTTCAGCCTCATTTATGGCAACTTATTGTCTGGTCTCGCTATCCGAAGAAGCAAAACAAAAACACCCAGAAGCGTCAAAAATCATACGACATGACTTCTATATGGATGATTTAATGACCGGTGCCAGCACAGTTGAGGAGTGCTGCCAGTTACAGAAGCAAATCGACTCAATTCTAGAATCAGCACACTTTCCCTTGCGTAAATGGTGTTCAAATTCAACTGAGGTCTTAGAACGCATTGGAAAATCAAGTGATGACCCATTATTTGCACTACAGATTGGTGAAGATGAAATAATCAAATCATTGGGGCTTAGTTGGAAGCCAGCGTTAGACGCATTTCAATTCATGGTAGAGCAGAAAGCATTTAAGGCTAAGTCGACAAAAAGAACGCTATTATCTGATCTAAATAGAATCTTTGACCCTCTAGGGTTTCTGGCACCCGTACTGGTAAGAGGTAAAATATTCTTGCAGCAGCTGTGGCAGTTGAAAATAGAATGGGACCAACAGCTGCCAGAAGAATTGTCAGAGAGATGGCATACATTTTACCAAGAATTCAATGATCTAAGTCATCTTCCTATCCCGAGAAAGTGTATACCGTACCAGCCTGTAGAAGTTGAAATTCATGGGTTTTGCGATGCATCGGAGGAAGCCTATGGATCTGCAATCTACGTTCGAAGTAAAGATCTGACGGGCTGTTGGCACTCCCGATTACTTTGTGCGAGGACACGCGTCGCACCATTAAAGGGCTCGACAATACCAAGGCTTGAACTGGGAGGAGCATTAACGCTCACCCAGTTGTCGATAAAGGTATCTGAGGCCTTAGAGATGGATGTTAAAAAGTTCTACCTATGGACGGACTCCATGGTAGTACTTGGATGGCTAAATTCACAAACTTGCAGATTAAAAACATTCGTGGCCAACCGGGTAGAAGAGATTCTAGAAACAACGCATCCAGAGCAATGGAGGCATGTCGTAACAAACGAAAATCCAGCGGATATTCTCTCTCGAGGAGCAACGCCGAATAAGCTTCAGAACCTGGACCTATGGTGGCAGGGACCGCGTTGGTTAGCGTCAGAGTCAGATGAGTTTAAGAAATCAATCAGTTTAAACCAGAATCAGGACCTGCCAGAGCAGCGCAAGATTAAGCTAGTATTGTTGGCAGTGAATCCATTAGGCAATCTTTTTCAGCACTATTCCAATTGGCGGCATCTAATATGCGCAGTAGCATGGATTTCGAGGTTCCTAAGATATCTAAAGGCGAAAAAGAGCTTGGAAGAGCCCAAATATCTGACCGTATCTGAGCTGAAATCAGCAGAGACAATAGTGCTAAAGCAGGTGCAGAAAGAGGTGTTTGCAAGAGAAATATTGGAAATGGAAAAGGGTAAAGATGTAGGAAGGTATAGCCAGATAAAAGGGCTCTCACCGTACTTAGATGATGGTTTGATCTTAGTTGGTGGACGATTAGGACACGCTCAAATTCCTGAGCGCCAAAAGCATCCAATAGTTTTGCCTAATGGTCATAGAGTGTCAAAGTTAATTTTTGAAAATAGACATCGGGAACTTCTCCATTGTGGGCCACAGGCACTGCTGGCTGACATAAGACGTACATACTGGCCAATTAAGGGACGGATTACAGCGCGATCAGTCATATCAAAGTGCGTAAGATGTGCTAGGGCAAAGCCACAATTCGTACACCCACTAATGGGACAACTGCCGCACCAAAGAGTCAATGTCTCACCACCATTCGCTGTAACAGGTGTTGACTTTGCAGGGCCATTAATTGTCCGAAGTGGGGTGCGTCGAGTTGTTGGGACGAAGGCATGGATATCATTATTTGTCTGTTTCTCAACTAGAGCTATTCATCTTGAGGTAGTAGAGAATCTATCCAGTGGGGCCTTTGTAGCAGCACTTAAGCGTTTCATGGCACGAAGAGGACGTTGTGTCAAGATATATAGTGACAATGGAACCAATTTCGTGGGTGCCCAGAAAGAGCTCAACATTCCAATTCAACAAAGTATACCTATATTAGCCAAGGAAGGTATTGAATGGCATTTCAACCCGCCCTCTGCCCCACATTTTGGCGGCTTATGGGAAAGTGCAGTCAAAAGTGCTAAATACCATTTAACTCGCATGCTTGGTGAAACTAAGCTCACCATAGGTGAACTTAATACTTTACTCTGCCAAATCGAGGCATGTTTAAACTCGCGACCACTCACACCAATGACCCATGATCCTTCAGAGCCAGAAGCATTGACCCCAGCCCACTTCCTCATTGGCAGGCCTATCACGTTAATGCCTGAAATAGACCTGACGCAGGAAAATCCAGGAGGGATGCGCAGATGGAAATACGTACAACACTTGAGCCAAACGTTTTGGAAAAGATGGCATGCAGAATACTTACCACAAATGCAAGTTCGAGGAAAATGGACAAGCAAAAAGGGACCACTGAAGATTGATGATATTGTTATAATAAAGGAAGATCATGTACCACCCACCAAATGGAAGCTCGGCAGAGTCATTAAAGTCCATCCAGGAATAGATGGAGAAATCCGAGTGGCTACGGTACGAATTGGTTCAGGGACGGAAATGAAAAGGCCAGCAGTTAAATTATGCCGACTCCCAACAGATAGGGACATCAACATAGATGCAGACGAAGAGGACGTTGAAAAATAAATTTTCAACGCGGGGGAGAATGTTGCCGCCGCAACATAGTTATTATTATATATATTGCCGCCACCGACCGATCCACACACACACGCATAAACATATTTTTCTCTATAAATTTTATTTTTATATTTAATTATGTGTTTGTGAATTATTATATAATATGTAGATTACAGTCGGCACATTATCTGTAGCCCCCGCGTCGGCTACGCGATTATTATTTAGCACGGCCGCCGCGAAAATTGTCTTCTGCTGTACGTCGTCGCGCAAAGACCAAACGGCCGTTATTATATTATATCATTTTTTTATTATATTTTGTTGCGCAAATCGCTTATTTTTCTAGTATTTTTTTATTATAATATATTACTTTTCTATTATCAAAACCAACATATACTATTATTATTTTGTGTGCGCGAATCGCCGCTTATTTATATTATATTATTGTGTGCGCGAATCGCCACTTATTTATATTATATTTTTCGTATTTTCTTCTGTGTGTGAGATTATTATAGTCATATTTAGGACCAGCTGGCCAGTCTGCGCTCCACAAATTGTGAGTTTTAATTATTATTTATTTATTTATTTATTTATTTATTATTATATATTATTAAGCATTGTTAACATTTATTTTGTTGAGCCAAAAGGGCTATATATTTTTTATATCAATACTCGAGCTTTCAGCTCTAATAGCTGTTTTTATA
>NW_020270743.1:0-7049 GCF_002803265.2 Melanaphis sacchari
GTGTATCCGCAATATTGGAATATTATTTTACGTTGATATTCTTTTTTCTATCCATTATCGAAGTAAAAGCTAGTGAAATTATTTTATTATTACAAAATATTTTAAATGACGATTAGAGAATTATTAGAGAAATTCGTGCAATGGGCATATTGAAAACGCTGTAAAAAACCAACAAAGAATTCAGTAATAATAAAAATTTAATGACGACGAATTTTAATATACGTCTGCAAACATAGAAATATGTAGTTAAATGATGTTAAATGTAGTTTTAATAACATTATTAATAAATCCAGTATATCATAAAAATTAATGATAATGGTATAGTCTTAAGTATAATATTCATTTAACATTATATATACATTATATTAGTATTATATTAATATTCACCCTAATAACACAGACGTCCCAGACATGCTTACTCATGAGTCATGATAAAATATTTATATGAATGTAAGTAATCTGTTGAAATAAAAAATTCATCAAACGACATGTTTTGAGAAAAATAAATGTATGTAAGTATAGTATTATAGTTGTGTAAGAAGCTTGATAAAATAAACCTTCTATAATACTCTCTACATTATTCAAAATTATCAAAATTTGATAAAGCGCAGAATTTTATGTTGTATACAAATCAAATATTTTTGACCCTTGACCTATAGGTATAAATTATTATGAATATTATGTTTTAATTTTTTACTTATCTGTTTTAAAAATGCATTTATTATAATACGATAGATAGGTACATTATATATTGTGTTTGTATAAACAATTTTAGGAATTTACGTACTTTAAAGTAAATTTAATATGAAGTCGCTTACATTTTTCTCGGATTGTATTTCAACAGGTCTTAATTCTTAAGTAATAATTATTGATGATTATAACTAATTTATAATTATTCAGTATGAATATAATTTTCTAAAAATTTTCATATCATGTTTATATGTAAATATAATGTATAATATACAAAAATTAAAATAAATATAGTTTATTTATTTATAGACGTTCGTGAAAAAAATATATTAATTTACGTACTTTTTTTTTTCCTCGAAAACATAAACTATTGATTAAGAAAATATGTTCATCATTCAGTTCATTCATTCTACGAATTATTATTCGTATAGTACCCATCATTAAATGTGCGGGTCACCTTTATCGAAAATACAATGGGTGAGCCGAGGGTTACTTTTTTGAGCATATTTTACCGCGTCGTGGACGGTCTGCACACGATAACCGCACATACCTACCACGGATCGCACCATATACACGCCGTCGATCCGATCGATCAAATAATGATATTTACCCACTGGCCGTTCGCTGTACTATTATTATTCTAATATAATATTATCACAGTGCTTACGATCTCGGCCGCCGTCGTGTTTGCTAAATGGAAACACACCGCGCCGTATCGTGTGTTATATAATATTTAGCATACTAAATATTTTATATAAGTCTATGTGTGTTTGGTTTATAACTGTATATAAATAAACTCAATGATGATATATTATTGTGTATAACAAGTCCACAGAAAACGTCCCCTTATTGTTAATGTTTGTTTTATTGCGGTATTTGTATACGCCACTCGTGCGTATATACATACATATTGCATATTATAGTATTCCGTAATCGCACACTGCAGTGTCGGGGCAACGAAACGGCGTTTTTTTTTTTTTTATCCCTGCACAGTCCAGGGGATTTCGAAGGGTTGTCGCGAAAGGCCTTTGGATGATATTATACTGTTTACCGACGAGTTTATTGCCGACGTACTTATACGTCTTATGGTACCAATACGCACTTGAAAGGTAGCCAAACGTACGTGATTTTATCGCGGCGTATAAGACGTAGGTATAATCGCCCTATATCGGTGTTGACGACATTGAGACGAGAGCCGGAAAAACGTGCGCGTGCACAACTAACTATTCTTAAATACGCAACTCGAATGTAAGGCGTTGATGTTGTTTGCGAACCACTCACAATGGTATACGCTTTATAGTGTACAATATATATAATAATGATGTCCTGCACATTTTGAACAGGGGCTGAACAGTATTGTTGTTTGTATCTGCGCGGCACTATAATACACGCAGAGTTTTAAATTTTACGATAAAAATTGCAGTTAATGTATTTTAAATGATTAATCGATTAGTAAATCGCTAAGGACGGTCATGAGTCATGACTCATGATTCATGGTCAATTATAATTTGTTGATACAACACAAAATGTTATTGAGTTAAAAATGCCACTTCATAATAGTTATCATATTATCTATAGTGCGTATGCACAATAAAATTATTATTCTGTCATAAAGATATAATATGATGAATAATGCAGTTGTAACTATTATCAATTATGACGTGTTCTAAATAAATCATAAAATAAAAAATTTTCTAACCTAACCACATAGCACGAATCATGCTGTACGGTTCATTCGCATATATTATAGCAGCGATGCCCGATAATATTATTCGGCGTAAAATAAATCGAAAACGCTATAAACCCATAGATATGATGAAGAATATTATATTAATTATATTAAGTTACGAGGGAGGCGACGATTACTGCAATGACGATAAAAAGAATGATAACTTAGTATAATAAACTTAAACTTAATAAACCCGTCAAAACATCATGCTAGGGTGGTGTGTGTGAGGGGGGGGGGCAGATTTGTTTGCGGTTAGCCAATTATTATATGGGTTTAAACAAAGGTTAGTATTCCAATCTCTTAACTCAGTGTAGGTATCTAATATAATATAGTGTAAAATACATACTATGCGCACAAAATTGTCACGTACAAGTGAGGCAGGCGTACGTGCATAATGCCCCAAACCTCGCATAAGTTCTGGCGTCACGTACATGAAGGCTTTAAACATTATAAACTGCAAAGACAAGAGATAGGCTTGAAGTTTTCAATTTCGCACATTGATACCTATAAGTTTTTTCCCGATTTCAATAATTTATAAATAATATATTGAAAAATATAATTTTACGAATTTTACATTATTACACAACGCTTCAAAAAACATAAAATATAATATTTATTTATAATTCATTTTTTTTTTTTTTTTTTTGATTATAATTTTAATTGTATAAATACAAATTTAATATTTTTAAAATGCTATCATATATTTTTATAATATTTAAAAATTTAATTTGCTATACTTTGATCTTTAATCATTTTATATAATTTTTATATTTGAACAAATAACTTATTACATAGCGATGAATCCTGTTGAATAATGTCGAATTTTAATTTTTTTCAATTTAAAAATTGATTTACATACAAAAGTTATAAAACGATGATTATTTTCATATAAATCATCAAATTTTATTTATGAATATTATTGTTTAGTAACTTAAAAAACATTTTCAATTTTAATTTTACTTTTGAATTTTTATCAATACATAAAACCAATTTCAAACCCTACCCATATGCGTTCCCAGACAGTTTTCTAGGGGGGGGGGCAACATTTATTTAAAAAATTAGTTAAGTTTTTCTTATACATCTTATTTATTGTATATTATTACATTAAATTATTTCAATTCGGTAACAAATTTAAAATTTTAGAGGGAGGGGGCAAGTGTCCTATCTTGACCCTCCCTTGGGGACGCCTATGGTCTTGACTATAAGTATACGAATATATTATAGGTACATATTTTAATACACACTATATATTATATTATGATTATGATTATTATTATATGCATTTATTAGGTTTAGATATTGTAAAGGCTGTAAATCAGAAACATAATGTATAAAATCGGGGAACTGTGACCTACCGCAGAAATTCTTCTACAATGATTATTATTATCAATCATATTCTACGATGACCTTTGTAAATACTATAGTTACGAGTATTATAATACGATACGACATAATCACGTACTTTTTAAAATTACGATTTTGGGGTTGCCCGCACAATAGCATTGTAAAAACGTCGCAAAACCATATCGACGATTATTTTATTTATTAACGAGCTAGTTGTGGAAAAAAAATGAAAAAATATAATTATTGATCAATATAAACAATATTTGTACTATATCGTGTGACATTGGCGCGAGAACCAACCAACACTTAAATTTCCTTCCAGCACAAGCCACAAATTATACATGCACTTAAATTTATTTAAGTATAATATATTTATTTATAGCTTATATTTTTACTGTAAATAAAGTTTTACAGATTGCATATAAATGAATAATTGAAAAAAAAATGTGTTTAATATGTATTTATATGTACTTATATTATTATTTTTTATCACTCCTTTATCGCCTCCATCACCGCGGCCTATATAATATTATATTTATCAGTATTGCAATTATATATAAGGACATTCAGGGTGATAACTAATAAATTCACCAAACTGCTTTATGCGGCGCATCCGAATTGGGTTCGAGCACTAGGGGCTAATCGCAGGTAGTGTACTAGTTAGGTCCTGGATTTTTATAGGTACTACACTAGTTCAGTCCTGAATTATTTTAGGTATTACACTAATTTCTGAATATTTATTGGTAAGTACTACACTATACTAACATTTTCACTCCCATTTTAACATACTTAGGATAAGTCTCTTAAAAGCTATACTTAAAATATAGCCATACAAATAAGTGAAAAAATATTAAAGATATTATGAAGAGTTTTTAATATTTTTACCAACACAAAGATGATTTATTTTTTACAAAATTTTAATAATTTATATTTTTAATATTTTTTCACTTACACCTATATGGCTAATTTATATTATATGTTTTTTTATACTTGGTTTTTAACATTTTTAATATTTTCAAAAAAACATTTTTAACCATACCTGTGGTCTAAATAGATTATAGACAGTTCTAAGTCTGTTAAAATGGAAAGGAAAATGTTAGTATAGTGCAGTGTACTTACCAAAAAATATTCAAGAACTAGTGTTGTACCTAAAATAATTTAGGATCGAACTAGTGTAGTACCTATAAAAATCCGGGACCCAACACTAGTGTAGCAATTTTAAATTCGGGACCCAATTTAGACGCAGACGCTTTATGGAACAACTCGGATTTAACTCCATCTACCATCTAGTGTTGTTTTTATATATTAATCTAAACGTATCGGTGCGTTCATAAACATTAATCTGATTTAAATAGAAGCTTTATTAATTCTACTACTGCCGCCAGGCAGAAAAAAAGCAATTACCAACGCTTTGACCAGCATTGAAAATTAAACTTTCAGTGTGAGCGTGACAAGTTTCATTATACAAACGACTTTGATTATAAAGCTTAAAAACCATTATAACTTGCTGGAACACGTTTTGTTGTTTCAGTTAAATTAAAAATATTAATAATAAAAAATTTGTTATTTTAGCACTCAACTGCCGATGATTAAGATGAGAAATAAATAATAATATTAAAACAGGTATAATCATTTTTTTATATCATCGAATCTCCGACTATGTTCGTCATTACTATACAAATTTTTTAATTCATTTTTTTTTTTTTTTAATTAAAAAGTTATTAAATAAATAAAAATGTATTAAATAAATTATAGGTTAGGTAAACGTAAAAGCTTTAATACAGGCCGTAAAAAGTTAAAACCAACATTTACATAAAATCTTAATTCTAAAAGTGTATACCCTCCTCCAATTCTAGACATTTTGCTATACCTCAGTCGAGAAAATAATTTTGATTTTTTTTTTTCGATTCTCACTCTGTATTAAAAACATATATTTATAATTTACAACAATTAATGTATATTTTTCATTTAATAATATGTACTTCATTATTTTCTTATAACTATATTACTATTAAAGATTCTTTTCACTTTTACTTGTTCAATTTTATTTTATTGCAGAGGGTGAATAAAACCCTTGGGGTATTATTATTTATTGATTTATAACAATAAATATCTAAAAATAAATATAATGTGAAGTAAACAGTCGAAGAACTGGCGGCTCACAGCGGCTTTGCCTCCGGTTATCGTTGCTTGTGTACAATTTACACACACGCTCTGATCGTGAAATAATATTAACTGTGTACGGCAAACACTCTAGTCGACAGGAATTATTCCTTTACTTCTAACAGTAAAAATATATGTAGGTGGTGATTCCGTCGGCAACGTTTAAATAAACAAAATAAATACAGTAATGTGCGTCATCAGCTAACCCCTCATTTTATTGAGTGTAGGGGAAATAACCGGCAGGCCAGGGGGAAAACGATTTAAATTCCGTTTATTCGATTCGTCAATGTAAATAATTTATCATCCGTGTAATATATTTATGTGGTCAAATAATATACGCCAGAAATATTTATTTTATAAATAACACCAATTTCGTTCTGACCAGATTAAATGTGCCTAGTACCTATCTACCACAATAATAATTAAGTTTTCATACTGTATCCAGTTAATAGATTTATTTACTAAATAATTAAAAGTTCAATATTAAAAATTAAAAACAACTGCAATAAAAATGATTAATTAAAGAAGATAAAATAATATCTATTTCGTTGGTTTTATCACCCGCAATATACAAATCACACTTTTAATTATTTTTATTTTAACGTGCTCTTAAAATTTAATTGACAAGCATTAAATTAATTAATATTATTGACCATAAATATAATTATTATTATATTAGATGAATATCATTATGTTATAAATATTTTAATCGGTATAAGCAACAAACACATTATTTTAATGGGATTTAAATACTATAATAAACATATCTAGTATTATTATATCTGATAGTCAATAATAATTAATAATATCATAATTTGACCTAATTATTTTTATTTTTTCAAGTAAGACTCCAAACATTAACGATAATTACTTATTATAGTCTGTCGTTTAAATTCCAACATCACATTGAATCATATTTTATTTTACTATTTCATCGAAATTTAAAAATGTTACGATACGATCTAACTGATAAACTTACATTTCGCTGTAAGACGCACATTTTAGTGCTGTATGTCTCGAACTATGCACATTATAATAATTAGTATTATAACGAACCTTATTTACTGCGACGTTTATCGACCACTGACTCCGTCACACAGTTAGCATACATTAATGAGATACT
>NW_020270744.1:0-53870 GCF_002803265.2 Melanaphis sacchari
CGTTACAACCGTGTCGTTATTTATTCCGAACCTTAATACACCTACATGTGAAATACAATCTTTAAATGAAGTGACATACATAATTTTAAATCCATTTGGTATGGCGAATGAAAAGTGAGTCTCGATCGTTACATAAATATGGCCGTTTTTCATCAGAATTAGTCTAACTGTTTTATCACATAAATTAAATTGCATGTTATAAATAAAAATAAAAATGTGTTTGAAATTTGCATGGATAGTTCTTGAATACTTGTATCAACAAACCTCGCTGATATTTAAAAACTGTACAAGATGTGACTAATAACTTATAATATATTTATATATTTATATATATACATATATATGTACTCATGAACATAAAACCACTCCTGAATATAACAGAAAAAGCCGATAAGTGTCTGACAATCTCACTTTTTGTTTGACTAATTATTATGATATTTAATAATGATAACAGTTAGGTTATCAGATAACTTTAGTAACAATTTTTATTCATCCTGTTTTATTTAAAAAAATAAATACATGTGTAAGACGGCGTGTTGTATAGGCAATCTAGGTACACAGTTTTGCGCCATTCGATCTAGGCGAACAGTATTAATAATGTGTGTAATAACATTAAATTATAATCTCATTGTATAATAAAATTTAATATATTATGACAGCTGCAGTCCTCATTTGGAATATTTATAGGGTCAAAAATGAATTTTTATACTTAATTGCGGATCATATACATTATTTATTTTTTTTTTATTAAAAGCATAGTTTTATTCAATATTGCGTGTATTTATTTATTTTCACAAACATAATAACATAATATGTATTGCAGTTTATTAAAAATCATTAAAAAAGAAAATAAATTAATTAATAAAATAAAATTTTATGTTTAAATAGCGTAGCTTTTCTCAGAGTTTAAAGTTTAAAAAAAAAAACATAAACGGCTATAGAGATTTTTACTAGTAAATCGTACGTGTTTTGTTGAAGTAACACGTTTTCACAATTTTAAGAGCACGTACATAAAAAAAAAAATATACTTTTTTAATTCAAATAATCATACGTTATGCATATAAATATATGGCGTGAATTATAAATTCCGTGAATCAAATACAAACATAGAAAATAGAAATAACAAAAGTGTTGTGTTGGTAAGGTAACCAACAAGATAAACAAAAATACAATATTATTGTTTTATTTTTTGATATATTATTATTTTAATTATAAATATAAAATAAGTACTAAAAGTTATTTTGCAAACAAAATAATTATTTAAACTTCAGAAAAACTATAAGAAAATTAAATTAGAGAATTTTGAACACTTAATAATACTTTTTGTTTACTGTCACTTAGTGTAGTAAGTATATTATGAATTGAAAGTTCTCATAATATTCATAAAAAATAAGAATAATTTTAAATTGCAATTATATATTTGTAACATATACCATATAATTATAAGTGGATTGCATGTTTGAAAGTTTAAACAATTATTATACAATATAACTGTTGAATTGTTGACATAAATTATAGAGAACATTTACAAAATAAACAAAACATTATTGGGGAAACTGTGGTTCAACAGGAAATCTAACTTATAAATCATTTATTTTATTATATTTATTGTTACATTTAAATGTAAAAATACATAAATACTGTTTTAAAAAATGTTCATTTAGAGATAATATTGAAATATAGCATGTTATACTATAGTTTATAATATATGATTTATGCTTTATGAGAAGGTGACATAATACTAGAACAAACGAATATATTTATCATATTATTGATTTATATGTTGTTTGAATAACAAATTTTATTAGTTTTTTGTTTTTTATTTTATACTTAAGTAAAAAAATGTATGTATAGACTATAAAGCAGTATGTTAATTTAACTATCGTCTTAAAAGTTAAGGCGATTTAAATTAGTTAAAGTTTTCTTTCTCGATATGAATTTGTAGTCGTAACTCGTAAGCACTATTAACATTCTGTTTTACTTAACACAGAACATTTGACATAGTTTAAAAATACATTTTCAATTATTATAAAGTCTTAAGCTACCTATCAAGTTTTAGCTTGTGTATAATATGAACTTATTGACCGTATTTTTATTTTGACATGAAATCTGTTTGTGACTTGCATGTGGTCAAAACTTTATTTTAATTTTAAGTAAAATCAAATTTTAAAAAGATATATGTTGAGGATAATTTAAAGTTTAAAATTACCTTTTTAATTAAACGATACAAAATCGTAGTTCTATCAGTTTAAAATAATATAATTATTTAAACCATAGTGTGTTTTTATGTTTTTATTTATCGATGTATATATATATATATAACTCAGAAAGTTAGAATATAAAAGAACAAAAGCAACACTAAAATCAAGGGAGACATTTGAAAATTAAAGGTATTTTGAAACAATGCTTATGATTGTCTCACCGATCAATGGAATAAAACAAAAAATGAATAACGTCGTTCACTGTATACAATAAACACTAAAACGCTGCATATATATTAAAATAACAGAAATTTCATCCAGTGAAAAAAATATTACGTTAAAGTTGATACTTGATATATTTTTGAAAACAGTTGTAAAATATAATATCTATTGAAAGAGAAAAAACGAATTTTAAAAACACTTCATAGGATTTGACAAATTTAATACATTTAAGATGCAACTTAAGGTATGAACAATAGATCTAACGATGTCGTATGATTATAGTAATATTTTATATTTTCTGTAGAAATTTATAATTGCTGCAAAGTCATAATTTATTATTTTGAATTTTGTTTCGTTTGTATTATCTCGAATATAATATTTAATATCGTACATTCTGTACTTGAATATTATAAAGGTCTAAAGTTTTGTACACACGTATCTCATCTTGTTATAGGTAGCGAAAGAGCTATTGGCTTTAGAGCGTTAACGTGTTTTTTTTTTTTATTAGATATACTATAATTTTCAACCATACATTTTTTTAGTGAGTTTTGTTCAACAGCGTATGAGAAATTGAACGCGATTGGTAGTTTTTCAATTGTTTAAAGCATTTTTATCAAAATATTGATACGTAGTAAAATTTGTTGAACAAATTTATCAAAATAATATTCAGTTGTGGATTAATTATCATAGCTATGATATTAACTACAAACCTACGATTTTATATACTTCTATTAGAGTACTAGACAAATATATATTATGAGTTAATTGTAACTAACTAGTTAAATTGTAATACAATTTTTATTGTAGGCAATACATTTTAATAAAATACATTTTTGCATAGTATAATAAAATATATTATAATAAAACATACAGTATTAGTACTTTGTTTAAGATAATATAGACATTAATAATTAAAAAATCTTAAAAGCAATAAATTTATTGATAATCATGAAAATAAAACGTTTGCTTGATTTTAAAGAATTTTTAAAATTCTTATCGTATGATTATTACATTTTTTGAAACATACCCGCCGTTTTTTTTTTAACAACTTGATTTATATTTGTTGAATTGAACAATCAGCCTATTGATAGATGAGGCAAACTGGAAGGGATGTGCCTTAGAAATTAAAATTTATTTTTTACCACAGCCCACAGTTGTTACAGAACTGTATAATGTGTAATGCAATATTAACGATTTGGACGACTGCTATGTCATGGATATTTCCAAGTTGTTGGTATTATTTAACCTCATTAGCTAAATTGACGTAGTTACTTGCGGACATTGTGTACCCATATTATAATGCTTTTGTACGTTTTCTGGTGTAATTTTATTTTTAGAAAATGGTTATAGAGTGAAATGTCTTATATGACCAATGCTACATATTTTTATAATGGTTGTTCGTGAATACTATTAAAATCTGAAAAATCATATTGTTTACACACACACACATATATATATATATATATGAATACCATTTATTGTATATAATATTCAACCTTATATTTTACATTCAACTAAATATATTTATAAATATTGGAAACATATTATTTTTTTTTTAATTAGTATATTATATAAAGCTAATCTTATATATTGAAGCATACAATTTAGATTTTAAACAAAAAGACGCATGAATAATTTTGTGTTACTGTATATATACATATAAAATAAATTTTTATATTTTTTTTGGATAAATTTTCTGACAAAAAAAAGTGCTTCTAAAGATTGTCAGTGCCTAATTGGAAATCGAGTTTAATTTTAGAGGTACATTGAAAGATGTCATCGTTCCTTTTTCGATTTCTTCAGTTGTTTGTATAATATATTTATCGTAAAAAAATTACAAACATTAACAATATAAAACTATCTAAATAAGTACTGTTTCAACTCAGAATCATTTTTAAAATGTGATACATGATTATTTTCAATATATGTAACATCCACTCTTAATATAATTAGTATATCTGACTATGGTATCAGAATTTATTTTATATAAATAAATACTTTTTTTTAAATTATATATATATATATATATATATGTGTGTGTGTATATATTATACTATTTAAATGGATTTGATATTTGTAAATATATTATATATTGTATTATTTATTGAAATTGAAATTACCATACGGTTGAATGATGATGGCGTGTGCACACGGTTCATAATATCAATCATACTTAGATGGCTTCGACAGTAGTATACGGCACACACCTTTGTCGATGCTATAGAATCTCATAATTTACATTTCAATATTTTTCAGCGTCTGAAAAAATGTATGCGTTTTAATATATTATATATGATAGCGTTTTTTTCATTAACAATTACGCAATCCAATGGTTCACAAAAACGTTAGAATGCAAAACAAACTGTTCAGTAAAACAAATATTGAACGATTTTTTTTTTTATATTTCAACATTTTATAGTGTAGTATAGTACATCATATCATAACAAACATATAGTAGAGCTTCGATCCGGACAAATCGGTAATCCGGACGATGCTCAGTCGGAATGCGTCCGGACTACTGAAGGGTTTTCAAGATAACCTACTCTAATGACTAAGATTTTTATTTTTAATTCCATTACTTTTATATTTATTGCACTTAAAATTAAAAAAAATAATAAATAACTTTAACTTTATGAATTACAAAAAAAAAAAAAAAAAAAAATTAAAAAAAAAATTATTATAATAAAGAATTTAAGTATAGTGGTTTTATGCCGTCCAAATTACCGCGTTTACCAGATTTCCGGGGGTCCAGACTATGAAGGCTCTACTGTATATTATATTTAAAATTTAAATGCGCACAAATGTCGAAGAAAAATTTTATGAATGATTCCGAACAATCAAAACACTTTTGATTTTCTCACATGTGACAGCCATTGATATTCTATCAGAAAATCTAATTTTTTAAAGCGTATTTCACGTAGTAAGTAGTAACACAGTATTATTTATTAGAAATAATTATCTATTCTGAATAATATTTTCGCATTGAAATATCGATAGTTAAGGTAGTATAAGGTATATGGCATATTATTTTAACTGCAGTAATCTTATACTACATTTACCAGAGCTTGGAATTCAGCGTATAACACGTATAACATAATAATATTATCTACATGGAATATAAGCACAAGAAAAAGTGATTCTGTAGAAATTTGCATTGTCATCTAATATACTTCGAATTTAAAAATGGTTAGAACATATTTTTTTATTTTAGACGAAAAATAAAAACACCAAAAATCATGCATATTTTTTTCAAGGTTATAAAAAAAAAAATTACACAATTAAATATAGGTATATAATTGATAAAAAATAATATAATGATATATTTATTATTATTTTTTTGATTTAATAACTATACAATTAAAAGCATCGCTTAAAGTTTTTTTTAGAGAATTTATCCCTGCTAATTATTTACGAGTATACATGATATTTTATTTTAATTAAAAATATAATAACATTGAAAAATTTAATTATAGTTTGTATATACATTTTTACAACTCGGTCGTTGATAAATTTTATCAATATTAATACAGATATCAATTTATTTTAAAATATTAAAGATTATTTTAAATGCTTTCTTGTATATAAGAGATCTTTAACTCTGGAATTACTCCAGGTAAACTTTTTTTAGTACCTATATAATAGTTGAATATTTTTAAAATTGATTATAAAAACGTTATCAGAAAAATCTCGTTGGCTATCATAAATTTATATTTGAATTTATTTTAGTATTTTGCTTTTTGCTTTTTTAATATAAAATTTCAAGACGATTATTGAAGTACATTAATTTTTTTTAAATTAAATTTATAGTAAAAAAGTGTTTTAATACCTAATAAGAGAGAATAGATTTATTTATAGGTATACAAACTTACTCACGAGAAATATCTTAAAATCATATATCCTATAGCTAAAAATCTTAAAAAACGATTAAAGAAGATGTAAGACAGCTATAGTAACTATAATTTTACATTTCACCCGAGATAACAAAAATAACAGGTATGCATTTTCATATTTTAAACAGTGATGTCATATGCATATAAAAAGCCCGTAAGCTGCAATACAATAAAATAATGTTAACGATATT
Source organism: Melanaphis sacchari (assembly GCF_002803265.2). Taxonomy (NCBI): domain Eukaryota; kingdom Metazoa; phylum Arthropoda; class Insecta; order Hemiptera; family Aphididae; genus Melanaphis; species Melanaphis sacchari. The sequence goes on from NW_020270744.1 coordinate 6,505, forward strand.
GGAAGGAATAAAGAATATATATAATATTTCCTATGCTAAACTGGTGTGTTTATACCGTTAATTTTATTATAATATAAATACAAATTATATGCAAAACTGTTCAAACCCTTTTGGTCTTTTTACGTCTATTTTTTAAATTATCTATTGTCATAAATCTCGTATAATATTTTTTTGAACGAAATAAATGTTCTGAATTTTTTAATTTTTTAAGAGTAGCTTGAGAATGACTTGATAAAATTATTAACTAAAAACGTAATTACTTACAAAGTATCAAGTAATTAACTTGGATTTAATGCGGAAATAAAATTGAATTAGACAACCATAACACTAAGAAAAAAAAAAACGAAGAAAATATTTTACTTATAATGTTTGTGGAATTTCAACACAAAATAAATATCGGTATAAGTTTATAATATTATATAATGTGAATAGTTTATTACCAGGTTTAGTTAGTACCAATAGTTGGGATAATGAAGTAATCGGAACAAAGTAAAAGTAAAATGAGATGTAGTTCGATAATAAAAATTGATAGGGAAAATGGTACAAATATGTCCAATAGACAGTGTAATTTACTATTTAATGATATAGGAACATCTATTTATACAGTATACATTATATTTATACAAGAATGGTTTTGTTAAAATTAAAATGATTGTTTATTTAATGCAGACATCAAGCTTTATTGCTTAAACCACCTTAAATATACAGAGTGGTCTTCACGTTAAATACATCTAATTAAAATATTTGCAAAGATGTTATTGACTATAAAAAGTTTTTTTTTTTGTTAATTATTTATAATTTATGAATGTTTGAAGTTTATTTATTTAAAATAAAATTAACAAAAACTGATTGAAAACTAATTGATTCATAATATGTTTAATAATAGATTTTTTTTTAAGTTTGTTACTTCTTTAATTTTAAATATATTCTATTGATCTAAAAATCTGAAATATTAAAAGTTATTATTTTTATTTCTTTTTTTTTTTTTTTTTGTATAGACTTTAGAGTATTTAAAAAATTAGGTAGAAATATTTTATAAAACAAATTTTTAGCGTTATTTTTAGCCAGTACTCATTATATATGAATATTTTATCATTTAGCTGCCATCGAACAAAAATTATATCATATGTAAATAAAAAAAATAAATATTCATTTATCGTATTTTGATTTACCATATTTTTATACTGACTATAATAACAACCAGCGATATATTGTTTCATTTATTTAAAAAAATAAAGAAGACATTAATACATTTTGTAGTTGTATTAATAGGTTGACTGCCATTAGACCCTTATGTGGGTTAGGTCTTTATTACATTTTAGTAAATTTGTTTTGATTTATATAACTATCTTTCCATTTAACTTAGTCAATAGCTTTCGCTGTCTTTATAATTTATTTCAATTTCAGATTTATGATTCCAAACCAACTGATTAGGTGAAAAACAATGTTTTATTTAATCTCAAAAGTCCAACAGTGCACAAAAATGGAATCAGAGGTATTAACTATCAATAGAAATGGCGATAGTGGTACAGATGATTTTTTTTTTATAAATAAGTAAATAGAGATTTTATGCTTTAATTTTATCGATTTGAGCACTGTAAATCTAAATGATACAACATAATAATAAAATTATTATAATATTTTATACGCAAATCGTTAGTTACATAACACATAGGCCTTTTTATTCAATATTATTTCTAAAGTCTTTTACGGTAAAAGATTGGTGATTGTGTTTTTATATTTGATCAAAAAATTATCTGTAATGAATAATAAAATATTATTTGAAATTTTAATATTTATTAATAGGTTATAATAAATTTGTATAGTGGACTTAGATTGTTTTATCAAACACGTTTTTTTTTGATAACCAGCAGTCAGTACATATTGCTGAAAATTTTACGACTGTTGTTTGATTTGGATTTTCTCCATTTTATACTAAATCACATGTCCATGACTTTACCATCCAAAAGTATTAATATTACAAAGTTACTTAAAGTGAAATTGTACTGCAGAAGCTTAAATACGGAAATAAAGCCTAAAACGAACATAAACCAATTTTATTAAGCTGTTTACGAACAAGTCTGAGATGTTTTAAAATTTCCAGTTCATGATTTAAAGTGTTTAAACGGAACAAAACGATATATTGTGGTTAGTGCAACAATGTTTTCCTCTAAAGTAAATGTGAATGTATACGAAAGTTTATTGTATTAATCCATTTGAGCTCGCGGCATAATGATGAGACTTAAAATAGGTAGAAAAAACTATCGTGTTGTATTTCAAACTATAGGTAATAATTTTGTTCATAGTATTTGTGTATGTATCTTAAATCGATTCAGTTATAGAGACTTTATTTAATAAAATAATGTATAGTATTATATCAGTGACTGTTAAAAACAATTAAAAAAGGGTGAAAAAAAATGTGGTACTCAGTTTACTGTACAGTGGGTGTCAAGTTGGTAACTTTAAGAGATAAATTAAATTTGAATTAAATGATATTATTTCAGTTTATACGAAAACCGATTCTGAGCAGAGACGGTCTATCAGCCTAAAATATCTATAACTATAAACTTAATATGTAAAAATGAAAATCATATATATATATATATATATATTATATGATTGATATTGGAATTCTCGATAGTTATTTCTTAATATTGCCGTTTTAAGCTTGTTTTTTTTTTTTTTTTTTTATCAGTTATTTATAAAAATACAAAATAAATAATGAATAATTTTTTTAGTGGATACATCACTAAATAGTTGACAATGTTTAAATTTAAACGTAGAAAACATATAAATATGGAATATTATGTCATATATATTTAATAAGTAATAAAATAAAAAGTAATTTTGAATTTTAATTTTGAAAAAATATTGTTTTAATTAAAATAACACGTGATTAAGTTAAATCATTTTTTCCAAACAATTAAATCTTTATTTTAAAATGATGGTTATGGTAAAAGTAATGCTAAAAATAAGTCGTCCATTTTCCACATCCAGACCCTGTAGAAGTTTCCATAATATTGACGTCAATGTATTAGTAGTGAGTACGAGTGGTGTTAAATAATTGTATAATTATATTTAGGTACAACGCCTGAGACCGTGTTGGAGGAAAAACAATAAATACAGTGTTAATCTTATTTACGGCTTGAATGGTAGACGACGCAAAAGACTTTTTTGATAATAAATCGTTTAACGTTCTAAAACAGAGAGGACACGGTATGAATTAGATGAAAGTTTTTTAGCAGATTGCCCATTGGCTGGATCAAATTTATACAAGTCTTCTAGTCGATTGGGTTTTTTTTGTTGAAAATGTTACGAGTACAAAAGAAATTGATTACAATATAACGGAAATTATTATAGGCACAATTCTAAGATTGTTTTAATAATTATAAATTAGACAATCTAAAATTACGTACACAGTAAATATGCAAATAACTATTTTAATTATTAATAATTCATGGTGTCGAATTATATTAAATTAAATATTTTTACAATAATAATTATTTGAATATTGTAAAATTCAATGATTATTTTGAATTTTTTCGATTTGAGTTTACATCATCAATGCATTAACTTTGTCAAAATTCTACATTTTGTGTTTTTAGAAACATTTATAGTAATATTATATTAAAAACTAGTTTTATTGTAATTTTATAACTATTCACATTAAAATCTAATTTTAATCAAATTTTTATGGTAAAGTATATTACTCAAAGTCAAATTGTATCTTCTATACTCTTAAATAAAATATTTCAAAACTGTAACACGATTATAATTAATTATTGCGATAAAATGAAAAATCAATTTTTAAATAGAAAACATTATTTTATATGTTAATAAAGCAAACATTTGCCGAATTTTTTGTTGAGCTTTTTGCAGACGTATAACTTAAGTTGAAATATTAATCCTTTGAAAATCATTGAGCATTTTTTTTTTTAATTAATTAAAAAAAAAAAAATCAACTAATATTTCATATTTATGGTAAAATTTGTTTTGAATATCAATTTGAGAGTGTTTTACTTTGAATTTAAACTCATATTTGTATTATTTTTATCTCTTGTAACATTATTTTAAAATTTCTTCTTTATTTTAATAATATAACTTTGCAATACAGTAATATTATGTGTATATAATTTATTTATTTATTTTTTTATTTTGATTTCTATGTATTATTTTAATAATTTGATGCAAGTTAAATCATTTTGTGGTATAGATTATAGAAAATAAAAAATATACACAAATAGAAAAAGTGAGATTTATGCAAGACACAAATTTAATAAAATATGTACTTTAACCAAATTAACAGTAAATGGCGTGTTTTTATTTTTAAAGATTTTTTTATTAACTTTTAGTAGGTAAATAATAGTGTATCAACTACTCTATTTTTATATCCTGCTACCTTTTTTATGCTTCATTATAAACGACGTATTTATTTGTAGATATTATCTTGTATTTGTATTATTGACGATACACTATTGTTAAAGCTTTAATAATCAATGCGATTTATCTATATTAACACAATAGTTGTTATACATTAAAATCGTGTAATGAATTATATCACCCATAAAGTGATAATGTTTTGAATTGTTTAATTTCCTATATAGCAAAAAGCAATTTTTTGATCGTGACGTTTTGTTTTACTTGTGTAATAAAGATTATATTAAACTATTATATAACCCTTAAATATAATTAAATAATATATATAAATATATAGACATTGTAATTAAAATTATGTAAATATTATACTTGACCGTTAATTATTAATAAATTTAAGCGAATTTAAAAATCTACAAATTAATTTATAAGTCATTTTACTGATGGATGATATTATATTATGATATATTATAATAACTATGTGAATTATCGTTTGCAAATAGAAAATTAATTTAACATAATATGCAAAACTAAACGACTAAACGAGTGTTTAATGAAGAGGATAAAATGTATAGAATATGGGGAGGTATTTTAATAATTCCGAAGAGGATATATGAACAAAAGTATTTAACGTAAAGAGCAATTTCTGATCGGACACAAATTGTCAATGTTGATTTATTTTCTGTTGTCTTTTTGTTCTCTTTAGAAGCCCAATGGGACCGAATACTAAACTGCACCCAACCAAAAAACTTTAAATTTTAAGTTATTTATCATTTTATATATCTCTGAAATAACAACTTGTTTATAAATTTTATAACAATACTTTCCACAACCTGAAAGTTAAACGGGACTGTTGTGGCTGTTAAAATCACTCAAGGGAATAACATTTTTCAAATCAGATATAAACAAAATTTCAAATACGGAAAACACATTATTATTCGATAAAAAAGAAACAATAACAAATAAATAGCCTATGGGTAAAGTTATGAAAAAAATATTTTCCATAATGTTAGAAAAACAAAAATATTATTTTGATACTTCACATCGATAATAGATTTCAGTAAAAGTGTTTATATAATTTATTTACATTTTTTTTTTTTAAACGAAAAATAATTTTTGTCTATTTTAAGTTTAAAATACAACGTTATTGTTGAACTTTTTATTTAAACATTCTATTTTACGAAGTAAAATACCATATCTAATTGGTAACTATTTTAATTTTATAAATTAATATTTTTATGATTTATTTATATCATAATATAAAGGTCGGTTAACTAATATAAACAGCTCAATACATTCTATTCATGTAAGTATGTTTTCATTTATCGATATCATTAATTTTCATTTTGTCGTGATTGATATTACTATAAGCGCATGCCACAAATAATACAATTTGTACTAATAATTGTTTTGAAATTTTTATAAAAACAAATCAAAATTATATTTTATAATAATATAAAGTTAAACCATATTATATTAAAATATTTTATTACTTTTGTAACGGAAATTATTCCAAACTACAATAAACATTTTTCGAGTTAAAATCACTTGAAGAAAAGTTGTAATTTGTTGTTGAAATATTCAATTTTGTCAAAATTTGAATTTTAAGACTTAAAAAAAAAATGTACTCCTATATTTTTGATGATTTTAAATTAATTAAAGTACAACTTATGAGAAATTTAATATTGTATTTAATTTCAAGTTTTTTGAGTGCGATGAACATGCTAAAAATTTAAATAATTGAAAATTTTAAATACTTTTAAATAGGTTAAATTAAGATTTATATTTTATAAATTTAAAACAATAAAAAAACTGTCATATTTTTAAGATTTTGTGCAATATTGAAAAAATTAAACTTACAATGTTTTTACAAAATCAATTTGACTTATAATTTTAATTCCAATAAAAACGAATTTATGAAGAATTTTGTATCTAATTAATACATTTTGGTTTTTTATCAATATTGTTGTTTCACCAAAATTTTTTTTTTCATATCAGTTGCTCTGTAAAATAATAAGAATTATAAAAATAAAAATCAGACATTCTTATAAATCTAATTTAAAATAAATCCGATGAAAATAATTTTAGGAAATCTTTATTCATATTTATTCCTGTTGACAAAAACACCTCAGATTTATGGTTAAAATTTAATTTTAAATTACCTATAAACTATTTATGGTTAGGTTGCATATTATTTCCCAAATTTTCTATTTGTCTGAAAAAATTGCATTTCTTTAAGCTTTTACTCTTTTAGCTTTAAATTTTGAATTTTATATTTTTCTGTCATAATTTATACTAAGGTTATAGTTCTAGTATATTTAATTTATTCTTTTATATTTAATTTAAAAAATGTCGTGAAAGGTTTTTTAAAAACTTACTCTAATTTAATATATAAATAAACTTTAAATAGTTAAGTTTTCGAAACTTTTAAATGAAAGTATACATAATATAGTATTTTCTAATTAATAGTTTAGTATTTTAATTTAAGTATAGAAGTACTATCAAAAACGAATACTAAAATAAATAGTTGAATTTCATAGTTTTATTAAAATTATATAGCATTTAGATTGAATCACATGATTATATACAAAATTTAATAAAATTACAATTACATTCGATAGCTCCGATCACAATATTCTTAATTAAATATTGTTGATCGTGGGACATATTTAAAAAAAAAAAAAATGTACTTTAATCCTTTTCAATAATATATTATTGATGGTTCACATTTTTATTACCTTAATAAAAGTGAGGCACAGCAAAAAAAATAAAATAAAATAAAAATAAAAAGTAATTAATTTATATTTACTTTTTTTTTGTCACTATAATTCAATTATAATCTCATGATTCTTTTTATTTGCATACAAACGTATATGATTGAATAATGCGTATTGACCCATAAAAATCAATAGCTACTATCTAAGAATGCCAATAGCGAATTCTGTCAAACATTTTGAGTTTAGTGCGGACAACAAAAAAAAAAAAAAAAAAAATGTTTACACCACCAATGCGTTATGTGGTACTGTAATCTGATTTCGTCGTATTGTCAGCACCTTGCCGTTTATTTTGCGTGTAGTTGTATTTCCAAATAACCACGAGCGCCAAGGTGTGAAAGTAACCATTAATAACGTCATTTTTTTATTTATTATTATTGCATTTTTATTTTTTTCCCCGAAGGAATATTATTGCGGATAACGTCAAAAGCTTAGTGACACTGTCGTTTGAAATAGCTAGGTGACAGTAAAATAATTCGTCATGAAATTCGAGGCTACCGTCACCGTACCAGTCTAAAGTCAAGAAGACTTGACTGAAAAGTTTAATGACGTAACCTGGCGGCTTAGCATGATAAAGTTATTATAATATTTTTATCCATAATTATTTATAACTTTTTAGATAGGTGTATCATGAATCAAATTTAATTTTATAACTGATTGTGTAATATGATGTTTATTTTTAACTATAAATTGTTAAAATAATGTTAAATACGTGAAATGCATAAAGTATAATATTTTACACATATTGTACATGAATATAAAGAATCAATTAAAATAATAAGATCTCCACAGTCTAGTCATCGTATAAAAAAAGCTACCAAAAGATATAATTCATAAATTCATTGAAACACGCACTTGAAAAAAAAATTGAATCTCATAAATTTCGAAATTTAAACCCTAAAAATATTTAAAATTGTATTCAATTTAGGTATATACGTTTTACGTGCAACATCGTTTGATCCTGAGGGCTGAGACACATTTTTGGCATAAAATATTTATTTTATTACCATAACAATTAAATGAAACAAAACTATATAAGCACTTGCTCTATTTGTGATTTATTCAACACCCATATCGTCTTAAAAATACTCCGGATTCTGTCTTTTAGAGCCTTAACGCTGATGTTTGTCCCGTCGATAAAATCATGAATATATCATTATGCGACGATACTATATACTATATAGGTACATTTTGATTCAAAACGAATTCTACGGTAAACGCGCGCGACCTCTATGCACGTTACAATAAAAACACGTACCATGCACGGTATATAATGTGCACCGTAACGATACGGTATTTATCGTGTGTTTGTAAATGCGGTGGAGACAGAGTCGCATTGCCTTTAAAGTCTCCGGACTTGTCGGCGTGAACGATAGTCTACCGCTAAACGTTTCGTGCGAATAACCGTAAGGGACTGAGTACGGTGAACGATCGAGGTATAATATTTTATCGCATTTAGTACAGCGATTTTACTTTAATTATTTTATTGTTATTCGAACTTTTCGTTATTTTTATTTTTTTGAACTTTTACCGTTTTCAATAAATCTCGATAAACATCGTCACATTGAAAGTGCTGTCCAAACGTAAGTTACAATGATTATTTTTTTGTATTCATTAGTATTTCTCTTTTGTTGTATATTATTATAGATAACTGTTCTATAGGTTAGTATCAGATTAGTTAAATCTTAATTTTGAAAAATGTTTTTAAGCGTATAAACATACATCTAATGTCAAAATAAAAAATTCAAATTGTTATAATTATTCAAAAATGATTATTTTTCAAGAAGTACTAGTTTGATAAAAACATTAATGGATAACGATACACACACACACACACACACACACACACACACACATATATATATATATATATATTTTAAGTATAATTAAAAATAATATTTTCATTTTTAGATTTTTTTCATTATTTATTTATTGAAGAGTGTGGTGTTGTAGTGTTGTAGTACTGACATTTTTTTTTTTTAATAAGAACTTATTTTTTTACTGTAAATTTTTAAGTAAATTATTTATTTTTTTTTGAAAATATTAATGTATAAAACCGAAATTTGTATTAGTTGTTTTTGAGTTATTAATATATATATATATATGTTCTAAATATACTTCAGTAGTATTCTGAATTTTAGTTCTTGGAATACTATATCCTGAGCATAAAATGTTGATAGATTTATATTGATTACTATAATTTTCAAATCATCATAGCCCAATATCTTCCTAATCTATTATCATGGACCTATTACCTTTGTTTTATAAAGTTAAATAACTCATAAATTACTTGTTTAAATTTCGGTTTCTATACGTCTAAATTTCCCAAAATATAATCTGTGTTAATAAATAAAGTAGAAATCAGTATTAATTACTTAAATTATTATTGAAAAATAACACAGTATGTAGGTTGTCGCAAGCAGTCGGGTTTGTCGAGTATTGTAATAACTATGGATTTGCGGTTTTCGCAACTTTCCTCAAATACCCACACAAATCGTTTACATAATAAACATAAGAGTATAAGACGTAATATGAAATATAATCAAACTATGATAAACGATATAATTTTTTTTTAAATCGTAGTTTAGGCATGACTCGTGGAAAGACAGTAGGAAATTGTATTGTAATTTATAATACTAAAATATAATTAAATAATAAATATATAATATTAAATTATTTTTTCCGGAAAATAAATTGTAGGTAAATATTGTAAGATGAGTTTGAAAAAATTGAAAAATTGTTCTTAAAAGTAATAATAACTTGTATCATAATCTATGGTGCCACGTTAAGAAAATTTGTAAGTTGTATAATAATCATAACAGCCTATTATTGACAGGTATAAAACTATATAATTTTTTATTTATACTTATCGTAGGTAATAGTTATCCTTGCGAGTAACTTATTAATTTTAATTTCTTATGGATTAAGTAATACATTATACATATGATATTATATATTTAAATTTTACAAATATTCTATTTTATAAAAATATTATTTTCATGTAAAAATTTTAACATGTCTACGCAACACGCCAGTTTGTTTTTTTTTTTTTTTTTTATTTAGTTGACCCGCGGCTACTAAGGCCATTGGGTTTTTTTTTTAAGTAAGGTTGGTTCGGTAGGTTGTATTTTTTACGATTGATACGGTTGATAGCAAACACGTGTATGTGTGGCAAGGTTTTTAACCACTATGGTCCCGAATGGTCACCCATCCGAGAGCTAGTAGCTGTGGCCGTTACTTACTCCCAGTGGCATTCCGCAACTGGAAGCAGCCAACGCGCCACGCCAAGCCACGAACGCCAGTTTGTACATATCTCCTGAACACAGTTTATCGAACAATAATTGCTAGGAAAAGAAATGTTTAATGAAAAACATAGATAATAATATATTGTTTGATGATAACATATTAGGTACCTACTTAAAACATTAATATTTGGAGTCAAATATTATTATTTAAAATTTAACAATAAATATACTATAATCTATTTTTATCTTTTCTCTATAATTAGTAATTTATATTCCTACAATATTTGCAAAAATACATTAATGTAGAACTGCATTAATCATAAAATATTTATTTTTTCAAGATACTAAAATAGTATACTTCAAAATTACTCTTCTTTTGATTGTTTAGATGTTATTATCTGTTAAAATATTTAATAATTCTAATGGTTTTTCGATAGAAAAAAAACTCGTTTCTTTTTCTTGCACACAAAATTTGTTTATGAGATGGATTTCGCAGTAAAATTAAAACATTTCGTTGAACTATATTTACATAATACTATTATTTTTAAACATTTCATGATAACATTTTTGTTAAAACATTGTAAGTGAATTATTTTAAAATAGGTACTGCCTATTTTACGCTAAAAGAGGGTGGCGAGACAACTCATTTAATTTCAAACTTTAAAATACTATTATAAGATGAATAACAATAATTGTTAACATTTTAAATTATTCCTATTTGAAGGTTTATTTCATATCAAGGTTCGTGGTAAATTTAATTGAACATCATTACATTGTATGATGCCATCACGTATAGGTATTTTGAAAACAAATTGTAATTTTTGTTTTTAGATTGTTCCATTACAAAACTACACGTGAAAATTTGAAAAGTTGTAGTTAATAGTTTACACTTAAACAGATTATGAAAACGTGTTAAAATAATACTTTTACCTGCCATGTTTTATTGTCATGTTTATACTTTATTGTGTTAGGTTTTCAGTAGCAGGGCCATGGCAAACTTAAAAATCGAGATGTGCATTTTTATTATTTACCTAAACCATACTTTAAGTTCAACCTTACTCTTTACATTTCATTTTAAAGTCGCTTAAAGTAAGATTTTGTTTATAAGACTTACATTATTGCCCATCACTACGATTCATGCCTCATTAAATCTCAGAAACGGCTGTCTCTTAAATGCCTGCACAAGTTGAAACTTCACTACGTACGTCACAGTATTACTATTTATTTATAGACCATAATTTGTTATTAAATGGTATTAACATATTAAACTTTCGTATAACCGGTATTAATTTTGGAATCATGTTTATATATAAATAATAATATTGAATGCGTGTACATAATTAACGTTTAATCGTCAGTCAAGTGAATATACCGAGTAGGACACATATTTTCTCTTTAAAACCCTAGTTTTATTTTATTAAATCATTTATCATTATGTGTATTACACGGCTTTACCGATTGATAAATTAAAATATAAATAAAACCACGGGGGAAACAAACATTAATTTGATTAAGTATGTGTTTTAATTATTGACTGTACAATAAACTCTGATGACTTAAAAAAAAAAAAAAAAGCATCGAAATACCAACACTTAATATACAATGAAAACGAAGTTAACACGTAATATTATTATTATAACGACCTAATAATTGATAAAAATTAAGCCGTTTAGACCAATGTTCTGCGATTCTGCGAAACACCCAAATATATGTTTTCCCATCAGATGATTGATGAAACAACACGCGTTACGCCGCACCGGTCTTCTCTACTCTGTCAATCTTTATTCTATTTTAGTTCAAATTTCCATTATTTCTGAATGCCATCTCGCTATAACGACATCGATTTTATTTATATTCATCGCGCGATCAATTTATTATGATATGCCACTATTGTATGCGATGTTATATTCGTCCCAATTGGATTAACAAATTATTATTAATAATTTCACGTAATTCGAATATTTCATTTACCTTTATAGTATATGTTATAATGCTGTCAATATGATGATATAATATAATATATTATTATACAAAATTGCTGTGTTTTTAAAGACTATTATAACATTTCTGAAGTTTATATCCGCATTATTTTTGTGTAAAATTTAAAATGTTTATTATAAACAGTAATTAAAATTAAAATTAATTTAAACAAAATCTTTACCAAAAATTATTTTTTTAATATTTTAATCAATTTAAATTCAAGTCTATCTGCAATAGGTGAAATAAAACATTTGCAATGATCATCATATTATTTTTAATTCAAAAACATTTATATTTAAATGGTATTTTGTCAAATAAATATTTGATTTGCATTCCTTAAAAAAACACCCGATTCCCTTAATATTGTTTTATATCACCTAATAGAATTTGTATTAAATACATTGATAATATTTTTGTAAGACTACTATAATTATTTTTCAAAATGTCTAGTCAATTATTTGCGGGAAAGATATTTTATTGTGGTTTTAAAAGTATTTTAATCCATTTTGTTTAATATGATAATTTAGTTGTATTTTTTTATTAGATTCATTTTACCGATATAAAATTTTTATTTATATGAACGTAAAAACGTTTGTTTTTAATCTATTTAAATGTGGGTTAATATATTTTTGTAATTTGAATACAATGGATTATATTATTATAATTATATTCGTCTGTTAATTTTTATATAATAAAAAAGCGTTCATCGATATTTTAAAACATCATAATTATAATAGTTTATCTTGATATATTCTTAAAAGCGTTATTGGCTTTATTGGGTTAGTATTGTTGAATTATTTGATAGGTTATTATTATTATTATTATTATTATTATTATATTATTCTCGTTTATAAAAAAAATATGATTGGTACAAAGTAGTTAATTATTATTATTTAACTTTTTAATCTAAGTATTCTAAATTTTTTGTAGTAAAATTACCATTTTATCTTAATTATTAATAAATAAATAGATAAAAGTTTTGTTATTAAAATGTGTTAAGTATCCCATAATATAGGTATAAGTAATAGTTTAGTAATTGCACTATAGGTATTATAGTTATCAGTTGTGAATATAAAACTCTTCAATATCAACCACATTAGTTTTTATACTTTCATATATATAACGGCTATGTATTGAATTTAAGAATAGTAAACAAAAACTTAATTATATAGCTTTATTTTAGTGATGCCGAAAATCAGCTAAATACAAGATAATGATAGACTATAGAGACTTGAATATATATATTTTATTTAAGGAACAGACTTCAATGACATATATTATAAATATAAAGTGTCAGTTAAGATTTTTTATTAGTTTAAATTAGAGCTTTTTTTTTCTGATCTAAGTCTGTACTCGCATGTTTGAAAAATGTAATAGGTACAATAGGTACATTCACCTTATTGAGTTTATTGAGGATTTTTCTGCTCTTGATAAATTGTTGAGGAAATTTCGTTCTGTTGAATATTGTGAACAGTGGAAAATTAATATATACAATTTTATTTAGGTATTTGGTATTATATCCAACTCCACAAGTATTAAAGAAAAGTATAAAATAAGTGATAAAATCATATAAAATGGAATTTTTTAAAGATAAAGACTTATTTTGTAGAAAATATCAAAGTTTTTGAAAAATATTTTTTTTAGAAAATTTTAAATCATTACAAAGTAATACAACTTTGAATAAAAAAATGTATACATATAATTTCTCTTAAAAAAATTCTGCCTTGGTTATTAAATTAAATATGCATAGTGTCATTTAAAATAAAAATAATAAGCATTAAATTGTAATGGCAAAGAAATTATAAAAAATTAACATTTATCAAAAATGTTAACTATAAAAATAATAATAGTGATTATTAGAAAAAAAAAATTAAATTCATAATTACAACTGAAAAAGAGACATGTACTGTACACAACTAAAACCTATGAAACTTTAAAATCGCAACAACAAACAATTTAATACTGAATGTAATGTGGCGGAATTTTTTTAAATATAATTTATAGCTGATATTGATCACTATAACTTTATTAATAGTCATTCATAACTGTATCGATATAAAAATGAAATAACTAATATTAGACATATTTTTGATGTTTTATTGATGTGTTTTAAATTAAATATTTGAATGAATTAAAAAAAAAAAAAACTTAGAAGATCTGCACACAAATGTTCATAAACATACTGCTATTCCATGCATTATTTTTGGATAATTTTTAAATCTGTTGTTTGTAATAATAGTTATTGGTTGCTAAAATAATTAATTTTCGTGGGAGTACATTTTAATTTCAAACGTTGAGTAGAAAAATAAATTGCATACTTTATTTCGAATCTTATTAAATCGAAGAATAATCCAGATTGGAATCGTAATAACTATTTACTCATGGATTTTTGCTATATGTTAAAATAATAAATATGATGCCAATATATTTTTTGAATACTGATATTTCATTATATCTAATCGGTATTCGATAATTTATTAAGCAAATATTTATTTTACTTGGAATATAAGTTAAATTATTTAGTGAGCTCAAAATATCTATGTGTAAAAAAATTATATAATTATTATAACAGTTCACGCATATTTATATAGTTTTATAATTAAATACGATATAATTAAGGTGGTTTTTTAGATATAAATATACAATTTGGAAATAAAATTAGTTTACAATATAATAATAATTGATTTAAAAAGATGATTGAATACAATGTTTATGATAGTAAAAATAATTTTATATAAAAAGTAAGAATAATTTTATTATTATTTCTATTATGTGTATTTAGCCAGTATTATTGTTTTTAATTATTTTAAAAAGTTCTTAAATCTTCGGTTTTAATCTCATAAAAATGCCAATTACATAGATTTAATTTTTTACCAGAAACCTATATCAAAGTTGATAATCAAAATATTTTTTCCCCTTGAAAAGAAGTCATCAAATAAAAAAAAAAAAAAAAAAACAACGTTGTAAAATCATACATTTATCGCTTTAAATTCAATAGTATAAATAAATAAAATATCAATATCATTTTAAGTAAGTGATTTTTTTTTTACTATGAATTTTAATAATATACACATAGTATGAAAAAGAGCTGGATAAATATTGGTAATTGGATACTCGTCTTTTTCATTCATCTAAATGTCGGATTGTAGTATGTTTTAACTGTAATATCAATTGTAAAAGCAATGATTTAATACCAAATTTAAACCATTTTTAAAACGGTTAATTTTTCTTAAAAGATAATTAACTAAGTTATAAATATACATTTAAAATATTCAAATAAGCCGTCTATTTGTTTATATTTTAGAACTTAAATAGTTATGTTGTGTTTTGTATAGATGCTTACAAGCTATATATTACACTATTAAATTGAAAAAAATATGATATTGCAAATTTTGCTATTATACATAACAGTATTACATGAATATTAATTTAAATATTACATGAAAATTGATTATAAACATAAACATAAAAAAAAAAAAAAACTATTTCAACAAAATGTAAGTTTAGTGAGTAATAATATATAATATATATTTATAATTAAATTAAATTATAAAGAAATTATTTAAAAAAGAAAAAACTTTTGTGTTTTTGTAAGTTAAAACAACAAAAGTAAAAATCATCGAGTTATATAATACAATAGTCTTTCTAAGTTAAAAATAATTTATTGATACACCAAATATATTATTTATGTGTGTCAAATTTAGATCTGACTGTAAATGTTAATTAAAAATAGTTTTTAAATAATATTTTTTTGTATTAATTCTAATGTGGTTCTCACTTTTTAAAAGTATGTTATAAACTGCTTCATTATGATGAAACCCAAAACTAATTTTTCTCCACATTATTATAAACTAAAGTACCAAATGTAACAGAAAAATTTGGTTTGCACTTCTTTTGAAAAAAAATGATCAAACTGGATCAAATATCAAAATATAATGACATTGAATTTTAAGGGTATTATTTAAAGTGTATGATAAATATATTTTTATAATTTTTCACTATACATCCGTAAGCTATATACGTATTTCTAACAACTAAAGTTCCAATTCTATACTTTTTTGATACAACAAGTATATAATATAATAAATTGGAAAAAAACAAATATTTTTATTTAACTTGTTATGTATTACATATAATTATTAAATTTGTTTAGATTATATTATAATATGCGCGCTATATATATTAATAAGTAAATAAATAAAATATATAAAATTGAACATTGTTTTTTTTTACTTATGTTTTACACGTTTTTAGAAATTAAAATATTTTTTAAATATTCTAGAAAACGTTATAAGTTTTTATTAGTTTTAAACAATCTGTAAATATAAAGTATGTTATAACTGAGAATAGACAATTATTAATACTCGTAAACACAAAAAGAAAATTTGAAAAATTGAAACAAAGTTACAGTAACATACATTTTTTGATATGAAAACAATTTTTTTTTGTAGTGAATAAAGAAATTAATATAGTTTTTAAATAAAAAGTATTGTCATACTTATATATTTATAAATTATAAATTTTACACGGTAAACTTAAATTCAATGGATTATAAGACTGCAAATTTTAAAAGATTATCATCAACTTTTTCAATTTAAGAATAAATAAATTAACTAGTAAACTATAATAACACCTTTTTAATTTAATTATTAATTAATTATTCATTCCCTACTCAGTATTAATGAAAGTGGTAAATTATATTCTATTTTAAGAGTATGAGATATTTGTTATTCGTGTATCGATTGTGCGAGTAATTTTTATTATTCCACAATCAGAACTAGAAAAGCTGATTAAAACCTTCGGTGGAATATTGCAAAAATACATTAAATGAAAAAGTCGATTAAATTAAAAAAAAAAATATATAGAACCGACTGAGTTATTAAGATACAAAAACATTTCACAGGTTATTTGAATCAATAATATTAACCATTATTTACTTGGCCGATATATGAATAATTAATAATCATTTTCTTCAGATAAAATATAATTTACTACTTATGTCACTACATTTATATTTTTTTATCCTTAATTTTAGATTTCTAACTAAACAAATAATTAGTTTAAAATCATTGTGATTCAGTTTTAATTTAAACCATTATACAACAATTATTTGATTTGATTACGGATTACTAAATTGAACTAATCTTATATTTTTATGCTTATAAATAATAAATTGAAAAAAAAATCATAGATTTAGATGTTAACTACTTTAATCAGATTTAAAAATAATAAAAGAAACATTGATAAGAAATTCACTAAAAACTACTTAAACCAAAAGCATTGTTATCCATCTACACTTATAGCGTGAATAAATATTTCGAATGTATTTCAATGATTTTATATATATTAGAAAATTTTTCACGATTACTATTAATTGTTAAATAGATTTGTACAATTTCAATTTCTTTTTCAACGGATTACAAAGTCTATACTAAGATACTCTACACAATAAATAGAGATCCTCATCCATGTTTAAGTTCAATTTCAAGGCAAAGTGAATTCAATTACTGTCATCAAAGAATAAAATGCATTTAACTGTTGTGTATATTATTATTTTGACCATTTTCCATTCTTGTCTACGTTTCAATAAAGCCTCTTGCGTGATTTCTTTTAGCCTCTAGATCAAAGTCATGTCATTAACTTAGTAAACGTTTTTGAAATTCGATATTTTTTTTTTTTAAATTGTATTTTCTACATATACAATGTGTAGAAACTGATATGTCTGTTGTGACAGTTTCTCGCGAAAAAAAAACCGCATTATACTTAGTCTACATATCAGTCACGTTGTATTGGGAAAAACTCATTACTGAATAATAATTTACACAGTTAAAAAAAAAAACCTATTTAATAATTTATGTTGTATAAAAACTTACTTTATAAATTGTTTTAAATAAAATATCACGCAACATACATAATATTATGCACGTTTATCATATTACAATCTTCATTAAACACATTAAACATTGATTTAATTGATAATTATTTCAAAAAGTTATAATTATTAAAAATAAAAGTCCTGGACTTAATCATAATATATTATAGTTGTAGTAAAAAATTAAATTAAACAAACTTAGTTCTCGAGTATTAACTTTGATTATCGTTGTATATCACGAGCCAAAACTGTTATGCGCTCACAAAATTTTTAAAGTGCACTTCATAACCATTGTGATTATTACAGTGAAGTTTTACTTATGATTGATTACTTTATTGGTTTCCTATAATGTTAATTTAATTTAACATTATTCATTAAATAATTCAAAGAGTTAAATGATACGAAAAAAATATATGCCTAATTATAATGTATATAAGTAATCCACAGTTTCAATTTTTTATTTATTTATTTATTTATTTAAAATTAACTCGAGCATTATAAAGTAATTATAACTTAAACCTACACACATATTAGAACAAATGTTTATGTAATATTTCAATGGCATACTTATATACTATTAATAAAAATTATGACCAAATTATTTAACTAAAAATGTAAGTTTTATGTGGAGTTTTATCATCAATTTTCTTTTTTCTTCATAATAAAAAAAAAAAATTGTTATTCTAATTATTATAATATGTTTGATTTAAATTTTCAAATTATTACTATTTATTATAATATACATTTAATTTTATATTCTATTTAAATAAAAATAAAACATATTTATTAGACTAATAAGAGTCAACTTCACTATTTTTAAATTAAAATACAAATTACATGATACTAAATTTCAGCATCCATGAGATATTTTAATTGCTATTATTATTCAACATCAATTTAATTTAATTTTATATTTTAATTTATTCCTGTTAAAAAACTGCTATATTAATTATATTTTATTTCGCCGAAAAATATGACTTGTGTCATACGAATATTTTATTATTAATAATTATAATTTAAGAATATGTTCAGTTATTGGTTTTTTTTGTAATACGTAGTTTTATAATTGTTAAACAATTACCTTATTTATTATTATTATTATTATTATTATTGAGATATTATATAATATATTTTATTTAAGTTGTATAATATCTTTTAAATCACATAACTTTATATTTTTACAAAATTGGTTATTAAATTACAAAATTAATGTAGATTGAAAATAAATTATATCAATTTATAGTGTACCCAATGTTGATAAAACGCGAATGACTAAAATCATAATACATTAATAATAAAAAATAAAATAAATATTATGAGTATTTTATCTTTTTTTTTTCATACTAAATTGTGAAAGTCGTTGATAATATTTTGAAAATTTTATAAAATCAGTATGTACATTACAATAAAATTGCATTTATAAAATATGTACTGTAATATAATTTGCATATCTTAATTTAAACGTATTTTTTTTAAAAGCTTTATGTTCTCGGGCGTGAAGTGATGTTCATATTTTAAATGTATTTTGGCACTTAAAATATTTTAATAATTCAGATATCTTGAATCATTATTTAGATGATTGTATGAAAAATAAATGTACATCACAGCTTTGTTTTTAACGACTCTAAATTAAATTCAGTCAGTTATGTAATAGATTTTTGGTTTGAACCACAAATGGATTTACATAAATGTTCCATTAGTATCACTGTAAACGAATCTAAAGAAAAACTGTGCCGCCTAAAAATAATTGAGGGGTTCTGATATGAAATTAACTTAATATTAAATTTTATGAATGGACATGGTGGTTATACCTACTCGAGTAGTTCACATTTAAATTAATTGTAATGATATTTTAAGGGTTGAATTGTCAAAAAAATATTAGTAATTCAATTTAAATTCTGGAATTCTACAAATAATATTTTCTAGACAAATTTTCATTTAAAATAATTATTCATTTATATTAATTCATTTAAGTTATGAACATATTCCCACAATTGTTTTCCGTTACTGTTTCATCACTGGACATTTCCCTTTCACCATTCAATTAAACTCCACTTAATATGTTTCCATATCCATAAAACATGTTTAAAAATTATGTTCATAATATTTATTAAACTTTTTAAATTATTTAATATAGAATAATATTTTATTGCAACGTAGAGTTTATAATGTTAATTTATTATATTTTAATATTCTAGTTAATTAAAGTGTTATTTTATAAAATTATGGTTAATATTCTTTATAAAATATGAATAATAAATTTACGGAAATAACAATATTTATAATGGTTTTTCGTGCTGAAATTATTTTGTTTGAGTTCATACAGATGCTTTTAACATATTTTATTATTATAATAATTATACTTTAAAGAATTCGTTAGATGTCAGATTACTCGAAAAAAAAACTAAATAAATTATTAAGTTAATAAGCTTATTTAACAAAATGTTAAGACTAATTTGAAACCATACTTAATTATGTATAGTATTTAATTTGTGATTAAATAGTTTTTAAACATCAACCTCATAATTAATAACTTAGTGAACATTAGAATTGGAACTTAATAAACTTGAAAAATTATTTTGTTATTATTATTTATAATGTGTCAATTTTTTTTTGTGCGATCTGATATGATGTATATTATACTTATATATAAAAATTATTCTATACAGTGAACTTAACTATATATTATCATTAATAATATTTTTTTTAGTTACATAAAGAAAGCAAAAATAGAATGCCAAATAAAATACAGTAAACGAGATATTGTTTGAAACGTATTGCAAAATTTTTATCAAATTATGATATATATTATATAAAAAAATAATAAATGAGAAATTGATTGTTTATTAAATCTATAAGTGTCAAAAAACTAGTTTATCAATCTGATTTTTAAATCATCTGCATAATGGTATAAACATTATGTAAATAATACAATACTCTGTATTCGATTTACTGAATTTATTAATTGTTAGTCTGTTATGAAAATGTAAGTATTGTGCTTGTGCTAATATTAATACTATGCAAAAAATATAGACTTAAATTAATTTAATACATATTATTAATTAATTTACATCGGTATTATACAGAAATACAAAATATGTAAAATATAATTTTATAATTAGATGTTTGAGCATTAAATGTGATCTAATTTTGAATACCTATAAAAAAATAAAAAAATTATAATAATAAAATAATAATATCAACAATATAAAAGTATTATGCAATAATTTAATTTGTTTCCTGATATCTTAAGTGTTAAAAAAAATGTTATTTTTAGTTTTAATAATACAATGAATAGTGATGAATTCGAACGATTGCAATAACTAAAATATTATGAAGAAATAATTCTACTGTACTGCAGATCCACCCACGTTGCCTAAGGATCAAAATTGTTTACTCGAATCAAGGTCTACGCCTAAGATGAGGTCTATTAGAGGCCACTGTACTCGATGTTATTTTTTAGTTTTTTTTTCCATATCGCCTCTGGCTTCTTTTTCACGATTGGCTGGATGTTTTAGTTTTTTTTTTTTTTTTGTTATTTTCTGAAAAATCTTGACCGTTTTATTTTTGAAATAATCTTAATTTATTTTTTGTGGTTAACCGTTCATCATGCCGAGACTGTTATTGTTATTTGATAATTATTATCAAGCTTCATTCGTTAGTTCTGTATGTTTATTTATTTTTTTTCGATTTAATTACGACTGTAACAGATTCAGCAGCTATATGTAAAAGAAAATATAACATAACTCGTAAAAGGTGCAAGATTGGAATGAGCGGGTTACGTCTAGAGAGCCAATAACAGTATTGTCAAGACGGTACTTGCGAACAATCTAAATAGAAAAAAACCACATGGTAAACTGAAGCAACGTTGATTAGATACAGTCAAAAGGAATATAAAAAAGCTGAGACCAGATTGGAATAAAGACATGAGCCACGTGTATATAGAGAAGAATGGAAGATTCTAATATTGACATCAAAGGGCCTAAATGGCCTATAATCCTAAAAAAAAAAAAAAATTACGACTGTAAGTAGTACTAAAAAATCAGTAGAGCAAAAAATTTACCTAAATAAAATAAAAAATTGTATTGTAAAAGAAAAGTAAGTCTTAATAATAAAATTGATTTTAAGATTGTTGCTAAAGAGAGTATTAATGTGTCGAACAATAGTCAATAAATCTTTAAATTCGTTTAAGTCGTATTTTAGGATTTCCTGGAATTACAGGTTCAAACACATTTTGGATAAAACTGATTGTAAAATTTTAAAATGTTTGCTTTGTCATTCAAAAATTAAGGTTAAAATTTAAGAGAGTGACATTATTTTGATTTCAATTTTTTACTAAAAATAAGATTTTTGATTTCTTAAAGTTTATTTATAAAAATCTATAAAATATGTGAACATTCATTATAAAATAGTTAGATGTAATATGATCAAATTTATTTTATGTATATATTTCAATATTTGTTTTATTTTTTAATTTTAAATTAGGTATATTTATTAAAACATATTTATTTAGTTGAATTATTTATTTGAATTTTGTTTCTATAAAAAATAAAAAAACAAAATGTTTTTAGAGATATTTATGTCAATTTTCGTAACATTGTGATTTACATGAAAATTTAAATTTAATTAACATTTAATCCACAGTTGAAATTGTATTTATTTTAATGACTTAAGGGGAAATATTTTTTTTTATTATAATTATTATTTATGTAAATTGTAAAATAAAATAGGTATTTTTTATGTGTATACATGAAAATGACTTTAAATTGGAATAATTTCTCCTTAAAATTAATATTCAAAAATATCTAGTGATATCGTAGTTCATAGGTTCGATTTTCTACCATAGAAATTTAACGTTTTATATTTTTTTCTTACTTAATTAGAAGTAAATAATTACTAAAAATGTACTTAACATCTTACTGTTATTAATTCTTGTCTTATAAAATTAAAATTAATGATATTACAGTATATATTTGATTCATTAATATGTAATTCTAAATTTAAGTAAAATTACTAAAATGTAAATTAATATTACTTTTAAACTGGTATCTTTTATATGAAAAGAATGTCGTTTTTGAAATTATAATAAATAATTAATTATATATATATTAATCATAAATATCAATATAATGATTCAAAAATTGAATAACTGGAATTGTCTTATTTAAAAATTATTAGTATACATATAAAACAATTTACTAATACACCGTGTCCCATTCAAGTATATACTTTCCATATAACTATATCGTATACATATTGTAGCAATGTTTGAAGTAATTTTATTATAAATTATTACCATTATTTGACATTACAATAATTGTTTTAGAATATATTATTATTAATTTCTTAACTTGAATAAATTAATTTTAGTTGACATAATAATATAAGGTATTTATTTCTTCACAGATTCAATAACATACTTATAATATTTTAATGTTTATTTTATGGAAATATTTTTATTATAGTTCTTAGATTATAATTATTTAACTAATTTACTATCAAATACAGTATTTTATGTAGACATTTATGTTATTATATTTACAATTAATTACAAAGTCTTACATAAATTATATGTTCGTGAACTTTTTTGAATAATATTATGTATACTACAATACAAAAAATGTGTACTTCTTTCATCCAAAAAAAAAAAAGCTTTAATTGTGCAATATCAAAAATTAGTATTGACTTATGGGAAAACCGATACATTTTTTTTTTTTTAAAACGTTAAAACTATAAATAAATTATCAGAATTATTCAACTATTGTAATTTTTGTATTATGTACTATGTCAGAATAATTGTATTTACAAAATCCACCCGTCTTGCGCATAATACAAGTTTATTTTAATGTAATTTATAATATATTTTATGTGTATATAGGTACCACCTATTATAATAACCTGAAAATTGTTTTAATATCATTAATATAATATTAATATAACATTACAAAAACATTCAAAAGATGTCTGTCGATACGTTAATTAGTTATTGTAAAATATTAACTTAATATTTTTATAACATTTTTGAAATGTTATGGAATAATATTTTAGTAACATGAATATTGTGGCCAAAAAATTCGTCTACAATGTTATCACAACATTAAAAAATATTTATGAAACCAAAAATTAACTTTATCGTAATATTGATATTTTTTTCAAATATTAATGTAAGATTATTATAATCTCATTTGCTGTCTGGGTAGTTAGATACATATATAAATTTTAACTGTACATCATCAAAAAAATATAAATTTAATAAAAAAAAGAAAAAATTATCAACAAAAAGCTATTTGTTCACAAGCATTGTTAAGATAAAAAAAAAAAAAATGTTTAAAAAAAAAGTGTAATTCACTATGTATTACTAGGAAAACTGATTCGCGACAATGGTGTAGCTAAATTGCCTACTCAGGACGCCGTTTTACCGTAATTTAATTTATGAAATGAAACACGTTGAAATAACAAAGATACTACCTACAAAATACTTAAAGAATGATCATTGTTGTGGTACAGATACCAGTAGATTAAAAGGTAAAATTATCTTTGAAAACTTATAGTTAGAGAATAAATAAGTTAGTTAATATGAATTTAAGTAAATATTTTAATATATAATTATATTTTATACAACTTTATTTTAATAAAACTAAATTACAGTTAATAATCCTTTATCGGAGTATATCACATTTCACATTTTATAATTTGACAGTTGAGTATTTACGTCTAATCTCTAAGCACTATTAGCACTTATAATTATTTGTTTGTTGTTATTAGTAACCCAATACAAAGAAAATATTTACTTTTCAGATAATACATTGTATTTTTTAATTGTGATAGAAAACATATTATTTTCTACTCTGAATAAAAAGAACATATATATATATATATATATATATTTAATAATCGATAATACCATATGTTTATCAATTCGCTTACCTTAACAAATATTTTATCATAGAAATATGACACGACAAGAAACATCATGTTTTTCATGATAACAGTATGTGTTATAATATATATTATTGAAAAAAAGTGTCGTTGAAGTATAATTATAATGATCTGATAGATCTAATAATTTTGTATTAAAATTATGTTTTTAAATGTTAACTAACTTCGGTTGGTACTGTTTTTAAAGTGTCGTATAACTTAAACACGTAAAACTTTAATTTGTATAATATGTCAAGAGTTACTTCAGCCTTAACAATGCGACTAATACAGTGATGTAAAATTCATTATTCAACGTTGAATTAAAAAACAAATTAAGTTAATTTTATTAAGAGCATGGCCACATAAAGCTTTTCATATACGTAGTACCTGTAATGATAATGCGTATTCATAAGGCTATTGAGTTTTTAAATGAAAAATAATGAATAGATATTAATGTAAAATTGGCTAACATAATTGTAATATGGTTATAAAATATTACAAATCCATTTAGCAGGTATAATTATGATTTTATCTAAAATAATACTTTTTTTTTTAATAGAATTGAAATGTGCTTATAATAACTTATTGGATGGCATAGCATGTTTACCTTTCCATTGAAAATTTTGCAATTGTAATTTTGCTTTTAAATAAATCTTATTAATTAAATAATAATACATTTATTATTGTTGGATTGTGTGTATTTTGTTTTATCCAAATTTACAATGAAAAAATGCAGACAATATTTCAAAAAGACTTTAAACAGAGAAAAATTTAAAATAAAAATTTTGGTTGAACTGAATTTTATTTAGAACCGTTTTCTGATTGTTTTGATCACAAATCCAACATGCTTTTTACGTGGACATGTACAAATAAAGTCACGTACTCGATAGCTAATTTACACTTAATTTAAATTTTGAGTATATTTAATATACATTATATTTAGGTTTTTTTAATACTCGGTAATACTCGAATTTATATTTATAAAAAATAATCGTTTTATCCAAATGTTTTTTTTTTTTTTTTTTTACTTACAATATATACCAAGCATGACTGCATATGTTATAAAAAACGTAATATTCATATTTTTGCCCTGAATAAAATTATCTTTAGTAAAATAATTGTGTTTAAAAGAAAATTATTTCTATATCAATGTTCGACAATAATATTCTAAATGAAACATTAGTTACAAGTTACAACAAGAGTATAATTTTTAAATTTTAACTATTTTTGGTTTAAATTTTATGATTTGTTTTTTAAAAGGTAAAATATAATGATGCATTTTTGTGTAAATGTGTGTTGTAAGATCATGTTGTAATGTAAAATTTTCGTCGCGAGCTTGTGATGTCATAAAATTGTGTTAAAATTACATAAAGTAACGGAGATCAGATGTTGTTTGAATGAAAGTAAAGATATCTATAATACTTTATCGTTCTAATATGTGTATGTTTTTGATGTAAGATGACACATCATACAGGGATCGCTGTAAGCTGACTGAAAATTTAAACCATAAACATCGTTTGTTACACGCGGAATTCCTTAAAAACGTAATAAAAAAAAAAAAACCAACCACAAAAGTAGCACTACGTTTTATAAAATATGAAAGCATATTTTTTGGTAGCGTCTAAAAGATTAATCTAGACTATCATAAATCTCTGCGTAAAGATAACGAACTGAGAAAACGCTTCGTGCGTCCGTTGACTGTCAAATTTTTTTTTTTTTTTTTTGAAACGTTTATTTTTTTATAAACTCGTGTACAGCAGAATTTCAATTCTGTTATTATTATTTGCATCTATATATATTATTTGTTGTATTCATAGCTATTCAATTTTAAAACGTGCATAATATTATAACATAATATTGGTGTATAGAATTATTTCCTATCTTATATACACGAAATACTATTAGCAAAAGTCAATAATGATCGAACGACAAGACCATTCTACAAAATTAATTATATGTCGTTTGATTTTCGTGTTATAAATTGAACGAATTTCTAAACTTAATATTTCAAAATATTTGTATACAGTACGATAAGCAAAATGTTTAATATGTTTATAATATATAAATATAATTGTGCAAACATTTAGCTGCACCGGAAGTCATGGGTGTATTATTTTTCCCACCAATTTTCTATTATTCATTATTGTGTTGTGTTAGACCATGTATTTATATAGCAATATACTATTAATGAATAATGAAGACTTACAGGTACATTTTACTTATATATTCGTCGTTTATATCTGTTTTATTTAATTTTCCGTCAAGCGTTTTACACTATTTTCATTAATTTTATTTTAGCCCACAATACGTATCTTTAAATCGATTTGTGGCTGCCATTTTAGAACGGCGTTTTTAATATTTAACAGAAGTTTTGTAAAATATATATATATATAAATATTATTGACTATTTTTTTTATTTCATGCATATATTACCATAATGTAACATACAGAAAATAGACGTTTAGATTTTTTAATTCACATTTATGCGATTTTATTCATAACAATTTAATAATGAATACTTTAAAAATAATTTTACAACTATTTATCTGTAGAATATATACTGTAATACATAAATGTGAAACTAAATGTACAATTTTATGATACTATATTATACGTTATTTTTAAATAAAATTGTCAGTAAATTTAAACTAAATCGACTAAATTTTAATATTAATCGTTTTCTAATTCATGTAGAATTTGTAGATTTTTTTTTTTATAAATGACTCCATGAATCATTACTTACTAATCATTTTCCGAAGTGAAAAAAAATTATTTTCATAAACTTGACGATTTTACGTCAGAAATTCTGAATAAGTAAAAGATACAATAATAATAACAATAACATTACAATACTACGATATAATACTATTATCAATAATAACTCATAATATGTTATTTTTAAAAGTAGGCGCTTACTAATCTTTTTGAAAGTGTTTATTTATTTATTTATTTATTTTTATTTAAATAGATTATAAAACAAAATAATTTCTCTATTTTTTATCGTAATAATTACTTATGTAATTTTTATTTTTTAAATGACATTTAAAATTTTAAAATTTATAAAAATATTTCAAAGCAAAATATTTTTTAAGAACTTTGAATAAATTAATAATTTTATTATAGGTAAAATATAGAGTTGAAAATTAAAGTTTAAATTAGTTTATATGATTTTTATTTTATTATAACTATTATTTATTGAGAACTTTTTAGTTAATTATATCATGTGTTTAAGTAAAAATTATAAAACTCAAAATCGTTTAAAATTATTAATCATAGTTTATTTGTCAATTGATTCATGTTAATCATTTTTAAATTATCTAACAAAAACAATTTATTTCTATTTTTTCTATATTATTTTGGTTTAATGTCTTGTAATTTCGTAAAATAAAAATAAAACTCTAAAAAATTATGCTTACTAAGAAGTATAAGAACAAGGAAAAACTATGATTTATGGGCCATTTTATTTTTATTTTTAAATGTTAGTGATTATTTTTTTATTTCTAGGGTTTTCAAATATACCTTTTGATTTTTTTTCGAATTTTTATTTTTTAAAACAAAATAAAACGCTTGAAATACATTTATTGTATTTGAATAATAAAAAACAAACTGCACAGCAATAACTTAGATACTAAATTCGAATATCTAGTTATTCCATAATATTTTTTCATCCGCTTTTTTAAATTTTGTGATTATGTTTTTCTACATGAATGTAATGAACCGACATTTTATATAATGAAATGTATTTTCTACGTTTTATTGAAAGCGAGTCATAATACACGCTAATAAATAAGGTCATAATATATTTTTTAAATATGTATACAATATATTATGCCGTTAAACCAATAAATCTTTAGACTTAATATGTTTTTTTTTTAAATATGTATACAATAAATGCGAATTGTGCCGCTAAATCAATACATTTTAAGACCTTAATGGTTTTTTGAAAACATTTCGGACGTTTTGAAGTATTTTTAAACTATTATTAGTAGTATAACTTAATTATCGCCAGGAAATTATTTTTGTAAAATATTTATGAACTCAGTTAATTTCGACCACGATTTCCTGCTTGGGTTAGAGAATTATATAATAATATGAATTACTTATGAGAGATTACCGTACATACCATGTAAACATTTATAAAATAGAAAAAATTGTATTTTTGATGATCATTGGGATATTATTAGTAAAAAAATAATATATTAAATGTAAAAATACGCTACTTTATGATAATTTAAAAATTTTCAATTTTATTGAGGTTACAATATATCAATAAAATTTAGTTTTTTAATATTTATAAACATTTTTTTTTTCAATATATCGATTTTAATTATAAAAATATGCAAATTGAACACTATTGTGCTATATAGTGAAGAAGTCTAGTTTTTAGTAAATAATTCATACCATATTATATAATTGTTATTAACTTCTAAATCAATGACAACACCTTACTGTAAAACAGTGTGAATAGGTTACTGCTATTAATATACATTAATAATGTCTTTAAATTAATTTAAATTTTTATATATGTCATTGCTTTAAGTGAAATTTATAATATACGTACAAGTTTTAAACTTATATTGATTTAATATATTTTAAAAATTAAACTATGTACAGAAAATAATAATAAAATTCTTTTAAAAAATTTCTGTTTATTCGTTTTTAAATTATAATAAAATAAAGAAATCAATATTTTCAAAAAACTAGTTTAGCGTAAAAATTTCCACCTTTTCCTTAATTTTTTTTTGTTAATCATGAATTTTAGAAAATTATTGATAATTTTTACTTTTATTCGCTCAAATTATTAACTAGATTAAATTTTTTACCAGAAACCATATCCAAAGTTTGGATTGAAAACCGACATTTTTTTACTCAGCCTAAATTTGATGACAAACAAACAAAATACATTATTCTAAGATAAATATATTTATTGCCCCTTCATAGAATGGAAAATAGATTCTTTAGAATAACTTTTGAATAGTATTTCTTATAAACATACTATTATGCTTTAATTGTTACTTCAGTTAAACACTTTGTATAAATTTAATTCCTTCATTGCTCATGATAAATAAACTCACCATTTTAATTGTAATAATAATAATAATTAATATAAATATTCCCAAGTGTTAATGCTTCAGTGTTACGTCGTATTTTTACTAATTAATGAATAACAGAAGGCATTAATTAAATAACATGGTAAATTGTGAGAAAAGGTATATTTTAATTATATTAGTGTTTGACGTTTTTTAATTAATTATAATTATCATGAATAATTGAAATGCTTGCAGTATTGTGTCAAAATAAGATACATATTCTAAGAATGGAACTTGGAAAGTTGAAAAAAATTTATGTTCAATTTGATATACGTACCATGTATAATATATATTTATTTAATTTTTAGCATTACATATTTTTTTATTTTTTTGAATAGTAGCAATTTTTTTTAATTTTATATTTCAAAGCAAAATATATTTTTTAAGATGATTGGAGTAGTGTATTTTTGAACTAAATTTGGCATACTGTCTTTGTGTATTTGCACAACTTATACAACTCATCTAAATTGTAGATACTTATAAGATGTAAAAAATTAATAGACTACCTACTTACTCGTCCAAAATTTGAATTTTATACATAAACATTTTCAAAAAAAATGTTTTGTTTCGAAATTTGAAATTAAAATTATAAATTGTCACTCATAAATGAAAAACTTAATAAATTATAACAATAAAAACATTGTTTTGTTTTGAACTTAATTCAAGTAAAAAAAAATATGTTCAATAGGTATAATGAGTGTTTAATGTTAATAGAATCACTAAGATTAATACAATTCTGACGGTTTTTTTCATCATCAGCAAAATGCAGTTTTAATTACAGTGACTTGTCACTCTGGATAAAACATGGATTGTATTTTTTCGCAATAATTATAATTATTTTTTTCCAAAAACTTTTTTGGGTAGGAGAAAAGTTTTAATAGTAGAGTTCTATTTACTGCACATTTTATTACTTGGTACTTAAAAATACTATTTTTATTTTTTTTTTCTTAGTTCTTTTCTTATTTGTATAGAAAAACAACAGGGGAATTGCAAAGATTGTTGAACGATTGGAAGTTTTTTCTCAGTTGATAAACGTTTTTCGAATATAATGATTTATCATTTTTTTATAATATTATAGATATTATTAATGTAATGAGACTCTAGAAAAAATAAAGGTGGATGAAGCAAGGCAAATTCATATACATATTTCAATTATTGTTTGTGTTGTTTGCTTCATATGAAATTATTATTTTTTTTTTTCAATCCTTACCTTATATATTTTATGTACACCTAATGGAATAACATTTAATTACTCATTATCTTTTATTCTATAATGATGCATTTTTTTTTTTTTTTTTTTTTTTTTTAAATTGAAAATGTAAGAATTTTTAAGTATATTATATTAAAAGATCATATTTTCAAAAACTTATATTTTCATATCTACTATTAAAGAGTGACCCGTGGGCTTTGGAAATAAAAACTTCTTTATTTTTCAAAGAAATTAAAACCATTTCTGTAGTAAATAAGTTTTTAATATAAGAGTATGTAGTCTTAAAAAATGTCATTACATTTAAATCAAAACGATTTTAAGCGATAAGTTATTAGTTATTTAACTTAGTATTAACTAAGGATTATTTCTTAGCAGTATTATGACATTAAATGTTTATAAGTTATTAAATCGATGAATAAAAAGATATTAAGATATTAAGATGTATATACATTTATTCATAAAACATATTTATTTATTTTTATTTTTGAGTTATCCTGACTTGTGATCTAACTTAGTGATAATTTCCAATACAAATACAGTTCATAAAATTTGAAATAAAAGAAAGCGATTTATATAATGATGATGATGATGATGATAATAATAATAATGTATATACATAATTCTTCTGACTGTGTCACTGAAAATTCTTATAAACGGCCAACGAATTTTATTGAAAATTTTGTATGTGTTTAAATGGGTTCCTGGGTGGTTTTAGATTCACAATTGAACTCTATAGATGGCACTGTAATATGGTTTGAATAAATTTCACATAGATATGTTTTACATAACACATGTTTAAATTTCAGATGTTAATGGTTTCGGAAACCACACATCCTATTGTCATGCGAATTTTTTCAAATGAAAGAGTACACTAGTCTTCCGTCAACGAAACATTGAAAAATAAAACCCTGAATAAACTAATAATGCCATCTGTCCAGGAAAATACATTTCAAATTAAGTACAAAAAATGTTAAGATTTTTTTCCCAGGTTCAATTTAGTTTAATACAACTAGAAGAACCGTTAATATTTAATTGACTTAAATTTTTTCAATTAATTAAAAAATGTATTAAAAAAAAAAAAAAATAATAATAACGATTTATCAGTAAACTGATGTGTACACTAAAACTGTTATACAACAATTGGATGGAGAAGGTTTTAAGCCAATCAAAATATTAATTTTTAAAATAATTAAATATAACAAATACGCACATAAATTTATAAAAGAAATGCCGTTTTATCTTAAACGACGAATGTAATAATAACGAATTGAACAAAGTTTGAACTATAAAAGGTCAAATTTTAATGGACAAAAAAATGCACGAAAATATGTTGATTATTCTCATATAAACTCAGAAAAAATGTATACATCTATACCCCGATCATAAAAACTAATGATATAGTTTACAAAGAAATATTAGAAAATCGATTGACATTTTGAAAAATACTTAAAAAAAAATGTTTATTCTGACACCAGTGATATTCGAGTAAAAAATAATGTTTTCAAACAGTTAAACAAATTTGTGCAGGTAAGATAGGTATTTAAAGTTTATACGTCGGAAAAATATTATCTATACACTAAATTAGAAAACCAAAAATATTATTTATCCACAGACATTACGGATTAGACAAACAAATTTAATACGGACGCGTTTTATGCGGGTAAAATAGTTCCCGATCGTCTAATAAATAATGTATTATAAAAACAAAAATATGTGTTAATAGTTAATAATACACAATATAAAAAAACCTAATCAACATTTATATTTCGACTTTAGTAGCCTCAAGAGTTTATTTAAGTATGTAAAATGTTTTTGTTTCATAGATTGTTTTGAAAATAAAAAAAAATGGTTATACGTATCTAGGCTGTACACTTTTTAAATAAAAAGTTTATTTTAACAATTTTTTTGATTTTTAAAAGTAATAATTAAATTATTGTTTAAAAATTATAATACTACGCAGTATTTGTTTAAATAAAAAAATACATTATTTCTATTAACGTTTTTAGCAATGTTGTAATAATAATAAATAATAATATACAGTTCAAAACTAATGATTTGTCACATTTATAGAATATAAAAAATGTTTACATACTCGTATGTATTCTTTCTTATATGTATATTATTTTATTTTTTTAGTATAACTAAGCATTATTATAATTTTAAATTTTAACAACATAATAAATATATATATATAATTTTGATTTTTTTGATTGTAGGTTGAGTAAGTATCAACCGTTTGGAATCGAAGTTAAAAAATAGACGAATATATTAACGAATAGACTTAAAACCATTTTGGTGATAGTTTTAATATGTATTAATGTTGTATTATTCTCGTATACTATTTCCATAAGAGAATGCGGAAATATTTAAGTTAAAATAATATGACTTGACAATTTCGTTAAAATATGTATACATCTCAATTGATCAATTACATTACTAATGTTATAATAATTTTATTAAAATACTTACTTAAGTTACACTAATACGATTTTGTGCCCGATGAAAAATGTAGATTATTATTTAATAATATGTCAAATATTAAACTGGTTAATAGGTTACATATACATTTTATTATTTTGAACATAGGAGGAAAAACGCTATTTTGAGTAATTGACTTATTGAATTATGAACTTTTTAAATAAACGATGCAGTATTATTAGAATTTAATTCAGTATACAATTAAACTATTCATACAATTATTTAGTTTATTTTTATTTTTATTTTTTTTTTTTGAAAATATGCTCATTTTAAATACCTTTACAGATTGTATATAATCAAATAAATCTTAAAAAAAAAGGTTCTTTTCACCTTGAATGTTTCACAAACTTATTTTATCAAGATCGTATGAAATAGAATAAAGTTTTAAGAAACATATCATTTGATGTTACATTATAACTACATTATTAATTACTATTTGTTAAGATCAAATATTTTTTTTTCAAAATATTATCTTATTTATAATATTTTCTAGGAATTTATTATAGGTACATTAGCTCAACTCCTGAGTATATACTACACAGATTGCAAACAGAAAATAAATATATATTTAACTGTAATACAAATTACAAATTCTATAAAATAATAATTTTAGTTACCTCTTCAGTTGTATGTGTAAATAATAATATCGTAATAGCAATTTAATAGAATGAAATTTTCTTGATTAGCAAATAAGGAGGATCACAAAAAATATAAGCAAGAATTACTATGAACATAATAGAATAATAATAACTGATTGATAGAACTTTGTTTTTTACTGAAACTATAATAATATTATGAGTCTTAGTTTTTAAATGATTACTCTCATTACTTTGAGTTTGATAGTTTGGTAAATTGTTTATTAAATTTTAAGCATATAGAATATATCTCGTTAACAAGAGTGTGATCGTACGTTGAACTATAATGATGTTTCATATAACTATTTAAAAAAATATATGATACGTGAAAACGAGGTTTATAATTTTCGATATAAATTGATTGTAAAATAAATTTTGAATTTACATTAATTTATTTGGTATAGACAAAATGTATGAAAATATAATGTAAGCTATACGCTTAAGGTAACTAATCTGTCAAATATTAAGTTTGTAGAAATGAAATAAAATAAATATCATGATCATAGTGTCGTGTGATTATTGCTAAATTGTAAATGTGTTTAAAAAATGAAATTTAAAAAATATATTAGAACACAAAATAAAAGGTATCTAATTAAACTATTTACTAGGAAATGTTTTTATGGAATTTTCCACGAGAAACGGGATTACTAAATTAATTAATTATAGTTTATGTTTATTTTAGGCGTATGAAATTATTTTAATGATTTATATACTAAATAAATAAATGTATATGCTTGAAATTGTTTAAATCAAGCATAACTTTATTGAACATACAGTAATAACAAATAAAATGTAGATTTTTAGCAATCTCAACATAAGTAAAATAAAATACACATTTATGTAAAACATTAATTGAATACATAATAACTATTGTAGCATTTTAATATTTTGTGTTTAATAATAAATATGATCACAAATCATAACTATTATTTCAGTGCATAACGTATTCAAATATGTGCCACATTTTGAATTTACTAGTTTATTAAATTTAAGACAAAATCAGATAAAGGAAATTTGTTTACATCTTGTAAAATAAAAAGCTAGTTATTATCAGTATTTAATTTATAATGGTGTTGTTAATTCACATAGATAATGTTATGTATTCGCATTTTATAATAATTTAATTGTCCATGCGAGAGAAATTATTAATATTATTGTTTAAATAATATATTAAACGAACATTTTTCTCTCGTAATCATGTTAAAAACAATTTAATTTTTCTATGTACAACTATAAATTAATCAATTAAAACATATTTTAACTTTATTTTCTAAAGCTACCTTTAGTTAAAATTATAATCTAAAGAGCTCTGAAAACTTTTGCTTACTTACCTATATAGTATATCTAACATATTGATTCTCAATCTGTCCAACCACGATACACTAATAAATTAAGTGAACTTTGAAGTAAGTTTTGCGTCTAATTATTAATTTAACATTTATGTAAAATAAAATTTAGCAACTATATTTTAAGTAGGTAAAAAAATATATGTTTACGGAACATAAAAATCATATATTTAAACTTTAATTGAAAATCGTTGAAATATAGTATAAAAAAACAATTCTGACTAAGATTTTTTTTCTAAATATTTGATATTTTTCACTAGAAAATTTCAGATTAGGTAAAGTTATAAATGTAAAATAAAGAACTATCATTGAAATTCTTATTATGTAATTACATACTATTATGATAATATTGTTTTTTTTCTTTTCATTATCATAATTCAATTTAAACAAACATATAAATGGATTATAATTAAAATTTAATAACTAGAAATGTATCTATATACAATTATTAATAAAACATTTAAGCTTATTTTCTTAAATAGAAAATTTAATATTGAAAATATTATTTAATTGACTTTGTACATAATAATGATTATTATAACAATAATAGTAATAATTATTGTTATGTAGTTTAATTTTTAATCATACCAGCTAAGACCTTAAAATCGAATTTCACTTTAACGCCATTATAATATGCTAAATCATTCATAGCGTCATAAACAGAGTTTGTGGGTTTAATCATTTACATAACTTCCATTTTCCAAATCTCTTGGTAAATTTTATAATTTAATAAGAACAATATGATTTCGCGAGAACACAATTTAATATAGTGTATTATTTTTTAAATTTTATATTATGTTTTTCTTGAAAAGTATAAAAAATGTTGGTATTTCTCAAATAGTTATTAAATCTATTCAATAAATACGTTATTATACAGATATTATTAATATTATAGCTTATAGTATATTGGTTATTTGGTATCTATGTATTAAAACATTTTACCATTACTATAAATATTTATCCATAAATAATAACAATACACAAATTATAAATTAATTTACTAAGTTAGTATAACATATTTGTTCTTGATTTAATTAAAAATTGATAATTACTTATTGTACACAATTCTAAAACAACATGTGTAAGAACAGTTTTGAAGTCGTAAATAAAAGTATTCAAAAGCAAATTAATTACTTCCTAACCATACCACTATAAAAACATTTATAATATTATATTGTTGACTTTTCAATTAGTTTTATAATTATTTATAAGGTATAAAAATACGATTATTTATTTTAACTGTGTATATTCTGTAAAATACTTAATTACAGTCTTCGTTAAGTGGAAATAAACAAAAATTCCATGAGAATTACTTTAATATTTTGTACTGGTGAACCTAATCTAATTTTACCTATATTATAATATCATTTATTTTGTTTTTCAAGATTTATTTATTTTTCTTAAAATATATAGTAATATATAATTAATTTCAAACTACATACAATTATAAAATATAATAATTTAGTAATTTGACAAATAAGTACAAAAAAAATATTTCTATACTTAACGGCATCTATTTTTATGTTTGATGTAGTCGTGTAGGTGCATTAAAATATATGTATATTTAAGTCTTGACATATCCTTAACTAAGTATAACATTTCATTAAAATGTCTGGTATACAATCTTTCAATTTTACTTAAAATATATGCATCATATAGATATAATGTAAAAAATACAATCTAGGCGTAAATTATTATTTGTTAAAACCAATCAGTAAGAAAAAATTAGAGTAATTTCAAATCGATAAGAACTATGATGCGGTGTACTATTTTAAACTCAAAGTAGAGCAAGAATATGATTGGTTCCACAATATTATATATATATATTTTCTTTTTTTTTTTTGTGCAGACGGTTATCTTCAATTTGCTACATTTATAATACTGGGTAATTATATATTTATTGATGGATCTCACAATACAGGTTAGATTTGTTTGTACAATCATTTGATTCGCTCCTACACATTAGACGATGGAAAAATAAAGATATATTTGAATCAAAATTACCATTTTACGGTAAAAAATGTATACTAGAAATAGATTTTTGATGTGGGTTGCTAATTTTAAATAAAGGTGGGAGAAATAAAAACATCACAATCATATTTTAAAAATAGTAAACTTTGTTTTTTATTTTAAAAATTTAATATATCAAAAAATATGAGTGCTGATGATGATTAAATTAAATGTATTATTAATAATAAGGTTAAGCACACGCAAATCATTCACGGTCATCTAATAAGCAAAAATAACTCCATCTCTCAATAAATCTATCATATGGAACCTTACTATCAATCAAACACATAATGACAGAATGTCGCACTTACATAGAATTCAAAACAAATGCAAAACTCCCAGAATTTCTTACCCATGACATATCCTCACTAGCACTCACCATCGATTTCAACAAAAAAGTGAATCTTTAATATAAACTTTAAATTACAAAAATTTACATTGTACATTGTTTCTAAAATCTGTAAACTAGCCATTATTAATATTTTTAATAGTTAAAATTAAAATTACTATGTAACATAATGCGTTTTCCAATGGCCTATATCACCATGAGTATTTTTTTTATTCAGCTTAATGAAATTATGATGTTAATAAAATAAATAATTACATTTTACCAGTATTACACAGTAATAGCATCAAGTATATTTTTACTGATATAGTTTATTCATTGGGTAGGAATGGCGATGATAATGAAAACATATATTTACATTATCTGCATGAGTATCTTGCATATCTGATATCTTCAAGATTGGGATCAGCTTCAATTATATGAAGCTAAGTTTTATTACCATGTTATTAATAAATAAATAAATGTTTGATGTGTTATGTAGTGGGACACGATTAGTAGTAATCAAAGTCTAAAATACTGTATAGCATTGAACGATTTTGACAAGAGGCAAGAAAGATAATATTGTTCATATTTTGCGCATCATACTTGGAATAAATGAATACTGAACATTCCAGTGAAAAAGATTACAATTCCCAGAAAGACTTACATTTACTTAAATTTGCAGTTACAAAGCTTTAAGAAAGTTGGATTATTTGTTACACGTAAAGATATTATATTCATTCAAGTTAAATTATACATTGCATTTTCATGTTTTATAAGTTGTGTGAAAATCAGGATTGAGTGCAAATTTGAAGTGACATTAATTGAAATTGTTGTGGCTGATGAGATATTACAGAAATGTATGTATTATATTTTATTTAATATGTTAATAAATTTTAATAATTTATAACGATTGTATTATTTTTTATTCAGATTTTTTTAAAGTTGAGTCTTTTTAGCATTTAGAAAAAAAAAATGAAGGATAATAATGAGCAACGCGAACAGTGGGCATATCTCTAAAGTTATAACAGAAATATCTTTAGAAATATATGTGATGTACACTTAAAATCGTTTATCGTATACAATGACTTTTCATCAAAAACATTCATTACAGTGAAATCACTAATTCAATAACGAGGTACACTGAGAACCTATTATACATGAGAAACAAGTTCTTTAGTTTTTTTATGAGTTTTATCAACTTTTTTATAATTTTATGTGTGCTTTTAAAATTAATTCTATTAATAGATATTATGTTACTTTTTTAGTATAAGAATAGTTTATTACATTGGATAAGCATGTAGATTGTAGAACTCGTACATAGTTATAGGATATAGGTTTTTTTTTTTTTTTTTTTGAAAAAATTACTGATATATATATTAATTAGACAAAACAATTAAACATAACCTTTCAGTTTTCGGAATAACAAAAATATCGAATACATTGCAAATTGCAATGATTAATTGTTGATTAAAATAATAAAAAGTTATGTCTAGCCTAGCATAATATTGGGAAATTTATCAATATCAATAAATTGTTAATATTAAATACTATTTAGAGATATTAATATTAATGAACTAATCCAAATATTTAACAGCTAATGATTTCATTTTTCTATTTTTTAATATTATTATTATTTATATTGTGCAAAATTAAATAAAAAAAAAAAAAAAAATAAATACATTCATAAAAAAATATTTTAATCTAGTTGATTGAATAATTCTAATGAATCTATATTATGTATTATAATGTTATTTAGTATTTGAAAATGTATAAATCAACATAGTATGTATTGTAATATATTATACATATACTAATTTAATAAGACACATTTTTTGTCCACACTTATCAAACATATTAAAAATGTAAAATACTATAATATTGTGTATTTGTGTTATATAATTTATTTTATTTTAATGATTTATACCTACCTATAACGTATACTTTATTAACTTTATTCTTAAAACTTTAGGTGAGTAATTTTAAACAAAGTCTATTATTATGTTGTGATAATTTTAAAGATAATTGAAATATATATGGTAGAAAATTGTTTTATTATATATAGCTCAGTTTTTTTGTTTTTTGTTTTTTTTTTTTGTTTTTTTTTAAATATTTTATAAACGGAGTGAATCACCGCAGGATTTGATATTTGATTATATAAATTTAATATAAATGGCCAAGTCCTTGTGGTATATATGAATATTATAGAATAAGCTAATAAATACTTATTACCGCAAAGAACATAGTTAAAACAGAAATACACAGATATTGAGTTGATATATTTATCATGTTTTACAAATTATTAACCCTCATGTATAATTCTATAATATTAAAAACAGCTCATTTAGAATATACTAAATAAAGAATTTATACGTCGATAATTTACTTGGAATTTAATTGTATTTAGATGAAACTAACAAAAAGCCTAATTATTGGACTTTTTTATATTGCCTGCAAGGCTGCAAATATTAACTATATTATCACGTTATAATATAATGTAAAATCAAATTAATTTTGCGTTTAATTATAATATAATTTTATTTTCTATGATTATTATGAAATGTTTGTTGATATATTATACATTTTTATCCCTATCACGTATACATTAAATATTCAACATTCAAAGTATTATTAAAACAGGTTGAAACAATAACAATATTTTTTAGATCAGAAAAGTAAGAAGTTTTTAATTATATCAACTAAAAAATAGGTATTTCAAAATTTAAGCAACTGTTGTAGTCTGTTCAACTTATTACTTTGTTTTTTCTTGTAAAATACTTATTATACTGTTTCTAATATAGAACATTTATTTATTTACAGAGATATATTAGAAATGTTTAAATGTTTGAGTTAATCAGATAATTACATTTTAACATATAATTGTATAATTATCATCAATTCGTGCGTATTTGATTTGCTTAACGTATATTTGATCAAAACTGCACTTGTGTACGTATACTATTGGTTAGCGCAGTATGTTTTCCATACACATAAAAAATAATATTGGTTTTTTATCGATTAAAACGAAAAATGGAACGTGATTCTTCATTGTTTTTATAAATTAACGAATATCTAGGTGTGGATTTAAATATATTATATAACATATACAAAATGTAAGATTCGACAGTAGACTGTAGATACTTGGTGTCAAGAACACGTCTCACTTTAATCATTCATTGTAGAAAATAGCGATTATTAAAATATACTTAAAAGTTATGATGGGTTTTGATACAAAAAGAAAAAGAAAAGATTTTATGCATAATTTTGTGAAAATGAGGCTTGTTTAGAATTTTTTTAAATATCACTTTAGTTTTTGATAATTTGTCGCTGTAAAGAAAATGAAAACATCAGCTAATCTAACCTGTAAATTGCATTGAATTTCCAATCGATAAGTAGAGACTTTTGATTTTTGAAACTTTAAAGTATATAAAAATAACATATTAACTTATGCAATATAGTTTATGTTTTGCTCGAAATCTAAAAAAATATAATATCACCAAACAAAATGCATTTTACTTAACCGTATCTATATTTGCACAGTTAACACAATATACATTAAACGACATACATATTATAGATATTATATAAGTAAATTATAATATATTATCAAATAGTAAGTACCTATATTTAAGTATTAAAAGTATTTTGAAATTTAAAAAAGTTATTTTAGTTTGGTTTTTTTTTTTATAAATTTTATAAATAATTCACTAAATAAAAAAAAAATATATTATTTAATAAACAAATAATACTTATGTATTTATAATTATATTTCACTAAAATTTAAAATGCGCGTGTTAAAATTTATTATTATAATATTATTGACTGATTTGCGTCTTATAAGTTATAATTATTACATAATCAATACATCGTATTAAAAATATATAATATTTATTAGTATGTAGCTGTATTATTCGGGGATAAATGAAACCAAGATGTGTAATTAATTAGTAAAATAAATAACTATTTTTCTTACGTGTAACCAATTGCAAGCATAAATAAATAAATAAATATGTGGTTATGATTTTAATATACTCGTAGTTAATAACACTTAAGCCACCCTAAAATAGCAGATTCAATCTATTACTCAAAGCATTCATGAATAATTGCTGAAAGAGTTTTTTGATTCCATAAGCCTAAGCCATACAATTGGCCTTATATTTATAATAACTATTACAAGTGGTTTCTATTCCAATACTCTTACAATAACCCCCCAACTTTCCTGGATCCCAAAGTGTAAAATGTGGTACCAATTGGTTTTTTACTGCTTCAAAGTAATTGGTTTGTGGATCTCAATGGTGGCTCGATAGTAAGTAATATTTTCTAGAAGAGTGATTCAAATACGTCACTTGTAGTGGTGATCATGTTTTATAGCTGGAACAAAGCGCACGTTGGAATGAAATTCGAAGTTTTTTTAATATTCATCAGACGGATTCATATCCACACTATTAACATGTACCAAATAACAAGATATATAAAAAAAAAAAATAAAAAATAAAAATAAAATTGAAAATGGAGAAAAACATAATTTCTTTAACGTAACATAATAATAAAAATCTACAGAGTGCGCATAATCAAAATGTCAAATGTAATAAAATAACAGATCTGCAGTATACATATTTTTATCATGATAAAAAAGTATACCTACATTTATTATGACATTATAAAAGCCCTACTGTTAAGGTAATAAAAATATAAAACCATTTTTTTTTTTTTTTTTACAGACGAATATCTTATATGGAATTATCGTAACGTATAAAAATTACGATAATATTAATAAATATTTTTAAATCTTCCACAGTATACTAATATAATATTAAATAATAAGAGTATTTATGTTAAAATTAAAATCAAGAAATCAATCTATATGGAGTACGGAGAGAGAATGCTTTGAATAAATAGTTTTATCGAACAATTTTAATCAAATCCATCTCATAGAACGAGGTATAGAAACTTTACTGGTGCGATGAATTTATTGTATAGTCGTTATATACTTATGATTTTAAGTCC
Source organism: Melanaphis sacchari (assembly GCF_002803265.2). Classification (NCBI taxonomy): domain Eukaryota; kingdom Metazoa; phylum Arthropoda; class Insecta; order Hemiptera; family Aphididae; genus Melanaphis; species Melanaphis sacchari. The sequence continues at coordinate 49,769 of NW_020270744.1, forward strand.
GTGTCAACCTCTTATGTTTTTCACACCTATATTTAGCTTCATTTTGTGAACAACAAGAATTAAATAAGTTGTTTATTTAGTTATATAATTATGTTATATAATAATATAATATAAATGTTGATCATTATTCTAGAATGTAGTTTATATGTATGATTGTAATAGAATTACGATTATATTTTTTTCGATAAATAAAAAGGTTGTAACACATTGTCAAATCGACTTATTTTCAATTTCAATTATTTTACGTTACTCACTAATTACTATTACATTGAAAATCTTCTCGTCACCATAGTAATTTGAACAATTCGATTTGTCTAAAAAATATATTTTTCTAAACTATTTAAATTTTGTATGGATGTATATACCATTATATCAGTATTATTTTTCAATAATTAATTAGTATATCCAAATTGTTTAATTTATTTTAACAATTTATTTATCTTCCAGTCTCTAAGTATACATTTAATCCATAATAATGATAATAATTACCTAATTATACTTTGTAACTCAATTATTTTTAATTAACGATATTTTAGGTTATAAAATTTTTTATTTTTAATAAACAAGTTTTAAAATAATAATTAGGATTTTTTTTTTTTTTGTCTGAAAAATGTCAGTTAAAAACAAATCAAAATTATTCTGCTTCCTTTTCTATCTTTTTTTTTAATTAGAAAATAGACTGATTGCAATAATTAATAAATTATTTTTTTAAATTTTCAATTGTAATTTTATACTAAAATACTTTTATTACCCATCTTTTCATACCTATGCACGATTAATTCATATTTTGATCAGGGTCTTTGTACATTTCGTTAGTTAAAACTTTTAATTACAAAAATTATTTTTCCCATTAAATAGTTGAGATAGTTAAACATATCATATGATAGTGATAATAATTAATAAATAATTAATAATTTCCATGCAAGAGTATAACCACAATTTATTATTTCTCTATTATGATAATAAATTAAACGTGTTTTTTAAATGTATTATCACAATGTATCTCTTATACTCAGTACTGAAGTAGATAAAGCAAGATGAGTTTCCATCACTTTGTTTTCGTTTATTTCATCATATTTTTTTTTTACTTTTGTCAATCTTTAAGTATAAAAATAATCTTTAAATTGTTTTTTGACTTTTTTTAGATATTTTTTAGTTCATTTCAGGGCTTGCAAACGTTATAAAATCGTTATGATTATAACGTTATATAAGAAAAACAAAACGATTGAGATTTATAACGTAATTATAATGGAAAATAATAAACATAAATAATTAAATAACACAAAACAAAACATGACGATTAACAAAATATATGATTTATCATAAAATATAACATAACGAAAAACATTAAATACGTATAGTATATCATTAAATTAAATAATTAATTTCTAATTATTTGATAGTTATAATTTATAAAATAAATTAAACATTTTTATTCTGAATAACGATAAATACAAAAGTTGAATAACGATTAACTCAAAATTCGTATAACGTTTTAATTATAAATAACATAAAATAATTTTTTTTTTTTTCAAAACAAGCCCTAGTTAATTTGCTTTAATTGTCATAGGCTATATTATGTTCTGAATGTCTGTAGAGTATATTATGAAGCGAGTAGCTTCCATCATTGAAAACATAAAGTAACGTTTGATAGTGTAGATGTGCCTTTGGGAAGTTATCGATAGCATTATTTATATAATCCGGTATTTTTATTTGACTCATTAGTCTACATTTATTCTTTTTACTGATTACATATAAACTGTTATTTGGCTCGATTTTATTGCAAAGTATTATTGGCTACGTTTTAAAGTTACTAGATTAACTAAAACGATAATAATGTGTTTTTTTTCATTTGTGAATGTTGCCAAATTGTGAAACTACGATAATACAGTTGTAAAGGTTATTTTATTGTCTTGAGAAAAATCGAATTTTTTATACTACGCACTATTTTGTAATTTTCCAATTAATACTTCTTAATTTTTGATTAAAACGGCAAGATGTTAATCGTAATATTTTGAAAACTTTATTTGAATAACAAATGTACCTTTGTAAATTAATACGTGGTATAGTAATTGATGCAATGCTAAAAATCATAATATTATGGATAATCTGATATACCTAGATAATATAGATGCTAATATACTATAATATTAGGTTAGATTAATATTAATGAACCTTTTACGGGAGGTATAGGTTGACAAATTAATTGCCAATAGTATTCAAACAAAACATTTATTAAAACTAAAAAGAATAATGATAACAACTACAATATACTTTAATTCGATTGATGTAGTATTATAAATTTAAAAATTCTATAGGAAGTTAATCTCAAAGCATAAAAAAAAAATGTTTGCAGGAATGGTATTTTTTATCATGTTTAATAATATGTTTATATTATTTATATACTTTGAATGAACTTAATGTAATTTAATATTTTATTCTAACTCACTAGATAAAGTTTATTGAAAATGATATTGTATATTTTTTTATTATAAAAAAAGATGCAATTTTATTTTATATTCGTATAAAAATAGTCAAAATACTATTAAATTGTAAGTAATATGGATAATATAATATTTAATGATTATAGATGTGTTTATGGGATTTGGGGTGGTTTGTCTTCTATTTTTTTTGTTTTTTTTTTTTAATAATAATTATGTCTTTAATCAATATTACGAATTAATAAAGATGTGTATTTTAAATAATTATATAAATAACAATTGGTGTACTTCAATTTTTTTTTGTTATTATAATTATTTATTTAGTTACTATTACACAATACTTTTTAAATTTGATAATTAAAAGTAATATAAAAGGTAATGTTACAACTCACAATACGTTAAATAAAATATATAGAAAATATAAAGATATAACTATTAAGTAATAATCAGCTAAGCTCATAAAAACATAATATTATTATGATGTCGTAACGTTAGTTCTATTAAAAGCGGATTATATACATAAATAATATAATGTACGTTATTTATAAGTGTATTATAAACAGATAAGATCAATGAGAAAGAGTTGAATCCAAGAAAATTTTAAATAGTATTTTTGACAATAAATGTACATAGAACAAAGAAAAATAGCGTAATTATGATTAAAGCCAGATATTAATTGGGAAAAAATACAAGAGAAATGTTCCATGCATGCGTTTTGATTATTTGTAGCTTCCGCAAAAGTTTTGGTTTTGGTTTGAGTTTGGTGATCAGTGGGCCTTAGCTTGTAGAAACTTTACTTTTGGGCACTTCCAATTATATTGACAAAATTATTTTTGATTAATTAGATCTGAGCACTTAAATAAAAGTGGTTGTAGATAAACCACAGTCACTTGCTCATCAACAAGATTCAAAAAAACATATTTTAAATCACTGGTTATTAAGTTGTTCTTGGTAAATAGAATGGTTACCGATAAAATAAAAATATCAATTACTTTATCACTATCGCATTAAAAAAAATAATTGTTTTTATGAGAAATGCAGAAGCTTTTTTCACTAATATTCATAAACATCTGTTCAATTGTATAAACATTATGTGACTGAGATTTTCAAAATTGAAATAAATATATCTGTCCACTGAAATCAACATTTATTTTAATTTTTATTTATGCCTTAAAAATAAGAAAGAATATAAGTCATTGGTACAGATATTAATATTGTGGTGTCCGCTTTCTGTGATCATAATTGCGTCAGCCTATAGTAATAAAATTATTCCCCGTATAATACGAGTACACGTTATATATTTTTATCTATTACCTTATAGGTAATTCAAAGACTGATTTGATATTATATTGTACTTTTATACATTTTTATAATTTTATATTATGTATATCGGCATTATGCAATTGCTTGTTAAAGTATAATGTTACAAGGTATACACAATACATAGATATAAGCATTTTATTAAATTTAATCTATTTTAACACAAAACTTTAAGTAATTAACATTTGCAAATTAATTTAAAGTAAATTTACTGAAGTATATTTTGTTCATTAGGAACGTTTAAGTTAATATAGTTTTAAAATAGTTTATTTAAGTAAATGATATGCATTATGTAAAAAACGCTTTTTTATTTATAAATATTAAGTATGTATTAAATAGTG
>NW_020270745.1:0-8429 GCF_002803265.2 Melanaphis sacchari
AAAAATCGAAAAAAAAAATATATATATATATATACCGAAAAAGTCTAACCTTAACAACGCGAGTAGCAAAGGGTCACGACGCAAACGTGTTGAAAGAGCTCAGCAATTACCAGAACAAATCGAAACAAGAAATGCAGCTCAAAGAATCAGGACTGCAGATAGTCGTGCACGAGAATCTCAAGAACAGCGTGACGAACGTCTGCAACAGAATATTACGAGAACAAGAGCGGCACGAGAACGAAACATAGCTACAGTACGAGAAAGAGATCGACAAAGGCAACGGATCAGCCGCTCATTAACACGTGCATCATTCGTTCGGCTTGCCTTTGAATATGCACCAGATATTAACTACTCAGCGCATTCAAAAATTGCTATCGGTGGAATGGATAAAGTATGTCAATATTGTCAGGCATTGAAATTTCGGAATGAAGCAGCCGGCATGTGCTGCGCATCAGGAAAAGTTGTGCTGTCACCTCTACCCGCTCCGCCGGAGCCTTTATTATCCCTTCTTACTGGCAATTCAGATGATTCCAAATTATTTTTGCGTAAGATCCGCAAATTTAATTCTTGCTTCCAAATGACGTCATTTGGGGCAACTAAAATTTGCGATCGTGCATTCGATGGACGTAATTTACACCGTTCATATGACGCACTACAATATCCATTCATCGTCATGATTTAACTGCACGTGTGTTTAAACAAAAATTTAAATCCTAAATTGATTTTATTGTTAAATATGAAATTTTTGGTATCACACGTTGTTGGCTGAATACGATAGAGTGGCAAAAGCGAGGTTTGCCTCATGCCCACATTTTGGTTTGGCTTAAAGATAGAATCCGTCCTGAAGAAATCGATCAAATAATTTCAGCCGAAATTCCAGACCCATTAATTGGTCAAGAATTATTTGATATTGTCACCAAACACATGATCCATGGGCCATGCGGTGCTTTCAACATGACGTCACAGTGCATGGAAAATGGAAAATGTAAAAAAAACTTCCCAAAGCCGCATACGAATGACACGATCACGGATATTGATGGTTATCCAATGTATCGCCGCAGAAGTACTGAGAATGGTGGCCACACATTTACAATGCGACTGCCGAACTTTCCAAATCAAGTTGAGTTTGATAATCAGTGGGTGGTACCATACTCACCACTACTTTCAAAAATTTACAAAGCTCATATCAATGTTGAGCTTTGCAGTTCTGTTAAATCAATTAAGTATATTTGTAAATATGTACAAAGGCAGTGATTTGGCCATATTTGAAGTACAAAACATAAATAAAAATGACGAAATAGCACGATACCAAATGGGCAGATACATTAGCAGCAATGAAGCTATTTGGCATATTCTCAGCTTTCCCATCCACGAAAGAGATCCTGCTGTCCAACATCTGGCAATACATCTTGAAAACGGTCAACGTGTATACTTCACTGAAGAAAATGTTCTCCAAAGAGCGTTCGAAGCTCCGAAAACGACTCTAACTGAATTTTTTACATTGTGTCAAAAACCTGATGTTTTTGGCCAATTCGCGAAGACATTGGTGTATGGTGATGTTCCACGTTATTTCACATGGAACAAATCCAGTAAAAAATGGGAGCCACGGAAACAAGGAAAACCACATCCTTCCATTACAGGCATATTCAAAGCTAAGAAATTGGGGAGACTTTACACGGTACATCCAAAGCAACATGAGTGCTTCTATTTACGTTTGTTATTGGTGAATGTTCCCGGACCAACGTCTTTTGAATTTCTACGAACAGTTAATGGTCGAGTATTCAATACATACCAGGATACATGTCGTGAACTGCAATTGCTAGAAGACGATAACCATTGGGACTTAACGCTTGCTGATGCTGCGTTGACATCAACACCGAATAACATTCGTCAGTTGTTTGCAATTATTTTGACGACATGTTATCCCTCGCAAGCACAAACTTTGTGGGAAAAATATAAAAATTGTATGACAGAAGACATCTTGCACCGAATTAGACAAATAAATCAATGCCAAAACATAGATTATACACCAGAGATGTACAATGAAGCATTGGTCTTGATCGAGGATTTATGTGTTCTTATTTCAAATTTACCACTTAATCATTATGGTATGCCATCACCTAATCGTCCAGCCACCGACTTAGTCAATACCGATTTACAACGAGAAAATCAATATGACCATGAAAGTTTAGCAACAATTATCATGAACAGTGAACCATTACTGACAGCAGAACAAAAAATTATTTATGATCGGATTATGCTGGCTGTTGCTGCTGAACAAGGCGGTTTTTTTTTCTTGGATGCACCCGGTGGAACCGGTAAGACATTTTTAATATCGTTGATTCTTGCCAAAATACGGTCGCAACAAAAAATCGCATTAGCAGTAGCATCGTCAGGCATTGCCACACTTTTTCAATAATTGTACAAAAATTTTTATATTATTTTTATTTAACCTCCATTGAAAATTATTTTTCAAACAATGTCCATTTGTGGTTTAGATTTGGAAAATCCATGTTTTTCTCATGGGCAACTATATGTTGCGTGTTTACGTGTTGGGAAACCGTCGAATCTATTTGTGTTAGCTAAAGACAGGTTAACCAAAAACATTGTGCACCGGTTGGTGTTAAATTAAATTGAAATTGAAAGTATTTATAATTCAAAAAAATAGATATTAATGTTTAAAAGTTTAAGACTGTCTGCCTTGCCTATCTCATTCATGAGTTTAAGCGTCACATTTTATTTACTGTATAATACTGTAATATACTTATATTTTTATAAAATTAAATGGAAATAATAAATCTGATAAATTTTTATTTTGTACCTATTGATTTCTGCTTAATATCAAGTGTAAGAACATTTTAATTAATTGTGTTCAACGTACTTCCCCTTCAAATCTCAATCCAGTGAATTTGTATACCAACATCAACATTTTCGTCTTTGTTAGTAAATAATTTCATTGTACTAAAGGGTTATAGTAGTAGAAAGTCAAATAAGGAGATCACCATATTTTTTTACAAATACCATCTGTGTGAAAAAGCATAGTGGACTCCGTGACTGATGTTCTCTTATTGTTCCTCTTAATGTAATATAACAAAAACTTAGCCACAGCAACGCGTGGCCGGGTCAGCTAGTATAATTATAAAATATCATGTTCAAACTTAATTATAATATATTAAGAATTGAATAATAAATAATTAACGTTTTTGGTTAAGAGTACCTATCATTCATTAAAATAGTATAAAAACGATTATGTATTTACATTATTTTTTTTAAATATTAAATTTATAAATAGGGGTTATTCAACAGAAATTTTTTAGTAAGTGTATAATTGCTAAACGAAAATACATATTCTTGAATTTAGAAATCCTTGTGTGACATTACGATTCGTGATAGGTCAAAATTTAACTTATTTTATTGGTAGATATTTATATAGGTTACGATATGCTAGCACCACAAGTTAAAAATAGTATAATATTTAAAAATGTTAAATATCACCCTAACATACCAGAAAAAAATTTAAATATTACTTTTAAAATTTAAAAAATAAAAACCTTTTTTTTGAAGATAGAAATAACATATTTAATTTTTTTTTTTTTTTATAGAAAATAAATATTCTAATATCATCGGTAAGAAAACTAATAGAATATATTTTTTTGACTGATTTTATTAAAGTGATGAACCTTTACTGAGATATTATCAATAGAACTAAGATTATGAAAAATATAAATGGATGAAATGCATTTTATTGTTTGAAATTTAAATTTAAAAAATGAAAGATTCAGGCTATTAATTAATAATATTAATTTATTAAAAATAAATTTTTATTATAATACTATAATTTACGTAACTTGTGTTCACATATTAGTCTTTAGTGTATTGAAACACGACTTTGACACACATCATTCATATTACGCATAGGTATTTTTTTCCGTTGGTTGTGGGGTCCAACCAGTTCTTCCGGGATACCCCAAGACATTCCACCCCTTTATGTAATCGCGTTCACGCGGGGTCTCGCGTAATATTCGTTAGAATTCAAACAGCCTTTACGCGGAAAATCACGGAATCACTTCTATATCCAACCGCCAGCCGACGAAGGATGATGCTGACGCACGACAACGGCGTCGGAACATCTTAACCGCCGACACCGCGAACCGGTAATAGGATAGTAGTCAGTCTTATGATCCTTACCGTACGCGATTTTGCCCTTGAAGTTCGTCCGTACAGTGAACATTACTTATATATTTTTTTTATTGTCAACCTTGATTGCCAAATTGTTTTTTTTCACAATAAAAGAAAAATCACCAGCATATCAACTAAACCTGTTTTTTTTAGTACAGAACTAGGTTCGCAACAGCGTGGTTATCTCTTCTGGGAGGGAGCCCCGGATGTTTATTCGGTGAACCTTCGCGTGGTGCCACCTCACTTTAGGCGACACAATGAGTCGCCGCCACGATCAGAGCCCGACAGATACCGCCCGAGTCAGACCTCTTCTACAAAGGCGGTACTCCCATAACCACCACGAGTCCTTCTTCAAGTGCGATGGACTCGTCGCAGAAGATCTTAGGTCAACGGTGAACACCGTTGCCGTCGCCCTCAGAGCGTCGGATTGCCGTTTCTGCTTGATGCCTCTGCCGTATCAAGCCCCGAGTTAGCTGAAAACACGCACGTGTTTCGCCCGAAGGGTAGTCTAACCTGTATGATTCGAGCTCTCGGTCTAGGCAAGAATTATTCATATGGAGAGAGTGCACCCAAAACGCCTCGCGAGGTATCTCAACCCTCATTCACGGCTAGGGTTAGGTTAGGTTAGGTTAACGCCTATGGCCGTGTTTGCGACGACAACGGCAGAACGGCAGCCTTCGGCCATCGTCCCACTGCAATTACCCTTTATTATTATTTTTTTTTTTTTTATACGGTATCGTGATCGGGGAGGAAATGCGTGATCATTGCTACTTTCCCGACCGCATCGTTTATTGCACAACAAGACATACATTACATTACAACAGATAAATAAATAATGCTAGGGCCTATGACGTTTTTCTCCCGCCTTTTGTCTGACCAATTTAAAGCAAGATGCATTGGGTCAACGGTCGATAAGTTCTTGGTAAAATCAAATTGCGTGGCCGACATATGGAGGTCCGTATCTTTACGGATTCTCGCCACGATGATGTGTACCATTGCCTTAGCTAGAACGGGGAGAAAGCTAATCGGTCAGTAATATCTAGCCTCCATCGGGTCCTTATCGGGCGATTTCCTAATAACGACCAGTGCCGTGTCTTTCCACTGGCTCGGTAATATACTCGTAGCTAGCAAACTGTTGAACGCAAATGAAATTTGGTTTTAAAGAACGGGCCACGCCTGTCGCAGGATTCCTGCTGTGATCCCGTTTAGCCACGGAGCCTTGCTTGTTTTCATGCGCCATATGGCGTCTACACATAAGTACAATCATTTTGTATTCGTCGTCATCGTATTATGTATTTGCAAGTATACATTAATTACACAGTATTATCTCTAAGCTGAGTAGACATATTTTCCAATAACCATAAATGAACTATCCGCTTAAAAAATTCATTTTAATATAAAAAATGTAAAACATAAGGTTAATAGGTCATTATCGATTTAAATAAGAATTCACGATTTATACTGATTACAATAACTTTAATGTTACATAAAATAATTAACTTTAAAACAATGTAAGCGGAATCTGTCTTATTTCACATCTTACAATAGGCTACACCTACTCTAAACGCCTCTCTTTACTATTATCTTTGTTACTAACACCATAGTGTATTCATTCAAAGTTTTTAAGATATTGTTACGTACCATGTTATTTTACACATATATATTATACGGAGAGGTGATGTGTATACCAATGGAATAACATATTCAAACAGTGTAGTATCGAACGGCTATGGCGATCACCTGCGCATCGTGATATTTAATATAATGAATAAGACATGGTCACACGTCTTGGACTTCTCAGAAATGATGAGTAAACAACAGTGTTAACATTGTACGATTTAATTTGACAATTAAGACTTGATCACACGTCGTGTAATTCGTAGAACCGATGAAATCGCAGGAAAGGCACCCAACTGAATAATACATTTAATTTAGTGAGCTCCTTAGGGTCATTGGAAGTCACCACCTCCCCAGTCACCACTCTTGACGGTTAACCATATATAAGGGAGACCAGGGCAAGAGCTCAGCAGACGGTTAGGGATATTCGAGACGCTCAGAGGCAGGTCGTAACACCACTCACACCATCTTGTGCTTATAAAATTGTATTCTTGTACGAGTTAATTGTATTAAATAAAGACTTAATCTTTTAACTTGCAAACATTAGTATTTCTATTTCTACGTTGATATATGTATCGACGTTGACATAACGGACGCAACAATATGTTTAATGTTTATGCTGCCTTTAAAATATCCCATGTATATAGAAAATTTGATTCAATCTTAAATGACTCCCCGGTACTTTCACTTACTCATTTCAAATTAATAATGTTTCGCCCTAGTCACTCCTGCCAAAGCGGTCGGTGTCTAGGACTTGCACCTAAATGAATGGGGCGAGTACACAACCTACTAATAGAATATAAACTAAATAATAACGAATTAAACCAATTAACATATACTGGCATGAGAATATAATTAATAACTTCCTTCTTCGGTAAAAGACAACGGCACTTCTTCCGGCTCTTCGACTTCCCAAAATCTTTCAACTAAAGATTCGATGGACGTAGCTAGTAACGAAGTCATGATTTGTGGTGGAACCGGCGACGGATGGGAATCAACTGGACCAAGAAGAATCCAACCGAAGATGGTCTCGAGAGCAGTGGGAAAACCGGTACCCAAATCTTCTCTACCACTGCAGAGCACTCGCGGGAAAATGTCGGCTCCAAGCAGTAACTCGACCGGAGCTGGCGAATCAAACTTGAGGTCAGCTAAGGTGAGGTGAGAACACTTGTCCCGAACAAAGGTAGGTAGCTGAACTGCTGGTAATGAACCGGTGATCTTGGGCATTGACCAAGTGTCTAAAACTATGGTACCACTATCGTCGACTGATTGTATGCTGATCTGCACTTTGCCATCGATGGTCTGCACGGATTGCCCTGCTATTCCAGACACTGGTACTGTCCATGGTTCACGACGTAGACCTAAGCGCTGAACACATGCGGATGAGATGATACTCACCTGTGAGGCAGAATCAATTAAGGCCCGAACTGGACGTGAACATCTAGCTATGTCAAGAACGTTGACCGAAGCTGTTCCCAATAAGACCGAACGAGATCGTTGAGAATCAACTAATAATGCAACCGGAGCTTTGGGCGCAGATGATTTAGCGTGGGAATTATCCCGATGTAACAGATGGTTATGACGACCATTAATGGCAAATGTGAACCGACGACGATTGCATATGTGATTATTGCCAACAAATCATACACAAGCGATCTTGCCTAAGAACGGATGGATCATCAATGCGACAATTGTTTAAAAGCGGGGGCACAACTCTGAAGAATGCGAATTACCTTGCATGTAAATGGTCTGGCTTCCTCACCATCTTGTGGCTCAAGCCACTGGAGACCTAGTATTTGTCCGAAAAGCTGCGCTGAACTTATGCGTTGGCCTGTTTAGACGCAGATTTATATGCGTGTGGATCTTCGAGTGATGGGTGGATCTGGTGCTGTCCGAATTTTCACCTTCTGACCGATCCTTGACACTAGGCAAGGCAAATTGTCCACCAGCCATCGACCAATGACCCACCCTGTTCAAACGGTGGCAAAATGGTTGGTGCGTGACAGCGAACAGAAATCGTATCTAAAGTGAACGCCGATGGCCTCAGTTACTCATTTAGGGCCTGACGGCTATGTTTTCGCAGATATTATTTAAGAATTTATTAATGAAATAGGAGCTCTTGTTGATTATTCGAGCGTTATTATTCATTGTAACTAAAGTGGTCATAACTGACGAACGTGTATCTTTGAACTAAAGCGGACAAACAAGCTTCGCGGTGGATTCAGAGCAATCAAACCTTTCACTACCTCGGTGATTGAACTGGGTACAACCTAATAAATGGCGGGTGCACAAATGTTACTGAGATGAGCTCGCCGACCTACTAGAACGGTAAACCGTCCTAAAATCGGGCCGATTTGCAAACGTCATCGAAAGTGGCCAGATGCTGGTATGAACGCCGGACCAGAAGGACCTGTACTGGTGTCTTCAGGACCCACCTGGGCTGTTGGATACCATGGCAGTATTGCTCGCCATCGGTATCGGCGACACTGGTCTCCGCTGACCGACCAGGACTATCTGATTTGGTTGAACTTGTTATTCAAAACTGCGCGCTGAAGAATACTGACCGAACTCAGCTCATTAGAAATTGCTCATCATTGCAGCTCAATCCTGCTTCCAACGAGATCATTTCAGGC
>NW_020270746.1:0-4830 GCF_002803265.2 Melanaphis sacchari
TTTTTCAATAATATAAAAATTTAAACTTCATTTGCACAAAAACTCATATCAAATATACGTGATGAGTGATGACTTGATCTATACTAAACTTTTTATTTTCACTGGAAATAAAAAAAAATTATGAAGAATCTTGTACCAATCATGCTTTGAAACCTTAAGTTTTAAAATTAAAAATGTTAATAATTTTCAACTCAAAATAACTTAAGTACATATTTTTTTTTTTATCTTGATGAATTTTGTATAAAATTGAACTTTAAATTTATGATGAATACCTACTTTGGATATTTTTTGATTATTGTAGAAAAAACTTATGAGGAATCTTATATTTAATTATCAAACTTTTTTTATTGATAAATAAAAATTTTATAATATATAAATTAAAAATAAACTAAGAAAAGCAGAACATTTTAAATGTTTATATCTAAATAGTACAAAAAAATGTAAAATATTTTGAAAATGTATATCATGTTTAGAAAATTTTAATATGAATGTAATGTTTGGTGAAAACTAATGTAAGTAGTCTGAAATTTCTGTTTTATAATATAAGATTTTTTTTTTCCGATTACTTTGAAAAAAAGTTGGGATTTTCACTAGGTTAAATTTTTCACGAAATGTTGAAAGATCGAAACATTTTTTTTTTTTAACGTGTACCTACCTATAAAAAAAATTCACCTCTTTGGAACACCAACACATTTATATCTCCGCTCAGAATCTATAACATTAAATTTAACTTACCATTTATTCGTAATAAACTAATAACTAATAACAACAATAATCATAAAAACAACCCAAACATTTTGAGAGTTATTTGAATATGGAACAAATAAAACATCCCTTGCATATCAACGCGTTGACTGTCGTACACCGTTAATGTTTTGTCAAATATCAACATTATTTATGTTATATTCATCAGATGGAATTGTCGAAAATCAATTGTTTAATTAGCAGTTAGTCTACGATGTTTTTTACCAACATGATAACACATTCGTATTGTTATTGTACGTTCTGCGTAAGTAGGTATTATAATTTATGAATAAAATTTTTTACATAAATTCTATTTTGTTCAAGAACCGTTGCCTGGCAACGTGTAGGGACCTACACCACTACACCTTGTGGTTTATATACAATAATGCAATGAAACATAAATTATAACGATTGCATATTATTATGGCTCTATTAATCTTCGACTGGCTATGTACAAACGGTTAACTCTCATTAATTAGTGCAAAGCTCTATTTTTTTTTTATTTTTTTTTTTTTGTAGCCAACAGTGTTTGATTGAAGACCAAAAACTTTCATCAGAAACAATAATTGTATACGTCTAAGATAAATGATCAAAATAATTAAATGTTATCAATTTGGCCTCACACACAACTCGCTACTAACACCATGGACTTATTCGAGACATGGGAAGATCAAGAAATTCAATTTGATTTAAGTATTAAGTAGGTAGTCACTATTTGTTTTACCTATATTGATTATACTATGTTATATGATAGGTAGATAGTTAAATAAGTTGAAGCATACATTTTTTTCCCCAAGTTTATTCATAAATGTATTTAATTATTTGCAAGTGAATGTGAAATTTAATATTTTTTAAGTTCTTGGGATAATTTATCTTAAATAAACAATATTGTGTGCTATAATTTTATAAAACTATAAACCTCAAAATGTATAATTATTTAAAATATGTAGATGTTTTATTTGAAAACATTTTTTATTCTAGTAAAGCGTTGAAGATGAGAAATGGAGAAAAAATAATAGATCGCTTAGAATTTATTGAAGATACAAAAGGAAATAGTGGTGATAAAGGTGTACTTGTCATTACAAATTTGAGAGCAATCTGGCATTCAATGACTTTAGCAAGAATAAGCTTATGTGAGAAAAAGTACATAGTAGTATTCATAATAGTATTAAATTGATTACACTCATAAATATTATGTAAATCATTATATTAACATTATTTTATATGTATAATGTATATAGCTATTGGTTACAATTGTATACAGGATGTTTCTACGCGGATTGTTAACTCGGTAAGTGATTTAATACTTTATAATATTGTGGTGATGTGCATAAAAGCAAATTGCTTATAAAAATGAAAGTGGAAAATCTTTATTATATCTTAGAGACTAAAAGGAATAACAGAAGCAATTTATATTCAAGCTAAATACAATGGATTGAGATATGAATTTGTTTTTACAAATTTGATACCTGGTAATACAAGGCATTTCACATCATTTATTGGAGTTTTCAAGTATGCCAATACAAAATTATTTATGTACAATGTATAGTATTTTTAAGTTGTATGCTCAATTTGGTTTTAGAGCTTATAACTCAAGTAGACTTTACCGAGAATTAAAACTTAGGGGAGCAATATTGAAGAATGGGCGTTTAAGGCTATTGATGTTTGAAAAAATGTATTCTGACGTTAATGGTGTATGGAATTTATCTAGTGAACAAGTAACCAGCTATAATCAATAAAAACATTAATTTTTTTTTAATTTATACTCATAGTTATTATTGTTTTGCTTATTTTTGTTTAAAATAAATTATTACAGGGAAATTTGGGAACATTTATAATAACAAATATTCGATTAGTGTGGTATGCAGAAAGTAATGAGACATTCAATATATCGCTTCCATACATTCATATAAACTCTGTAAGTTGAAATTAATTAAAAAAATTAAAATTTAATCTTATGTAATATTAATATTTCTGCACTAGATAAAAATTAGGGAATCCAAATTCGGTGAAGTGTTAGTGATAGAAACAAATGGTTACAGTGGAGGCTTTACACTTGGATTTCGAATTGATCCTAAGGACCGATTACGATCGGTTACTAAGGAGCTATCATCATTGTTTCGTATTCATGCTCAAGCACCAGAATTTGGAGTACATTTTGTTACTACTGATCAGGTTTTTTTCTTATACTAACATTTTTATTGTATATTTATTAAATTATACTAAATATGTTTTAGATAGAAAATAATGAACCTGCTCTAACACCGCCAATACTCCCAAACTATGATGAATTTGAAGACGAGAATATAATAGGTGTTTCAAATACTTTAGCTGCATATAGTGTAAGTAAGACGGGTAAAGAAGATGGACTACCACAGTATGATTCTACAATAGGTTTAGCAATTGAAACATTGCCAGATGGTTATACAATGGCATCTTTGTGGGAAGTCATACCAAGTATCAATAATAAATAATGTAGATAATATACCTATTAAAAATGTCTTATATTTTATAATTATAGTATAATATTTTTTGAGTGAAAAAATTACAATAGCTTTTAATATTCAGCTTCAGCATACCAATCTGTATGAAATATAACGTCCAGCAGTTTCAGAATTTCGTACAATTTTTACTACCTGTGAACAAAAAATAAATTCAATTAAATATTTTCTAGTAGAATAAAATAAAATTGTATTGATGGAAGTATTCAAAATGTTATAAAATAATTATAATCCTGCCATTTATTTTTTATTTTTGGTTTATTTCAAACATTATTTAAGAGGGTGTCAGCGTTCAATTAGTCTTCTCTCTCTGAATCTAGCACAACCAAGTTCAGCAGACCTAATCTTATGTAGTTAGCTTTAGTATAAGAGTTATTTGACGACTTATTATAAACTTAAATTCAAGAACATTATCTGTGTAAATGTGTAGGATTTTTTATGAAATTTGAAGCCATCATGATCATTTTTATATTACATATAATGTTTTATATATTCATTACTGGCATAAAAATTGAATTCTCGTAAAAATCCAACACAGGAATGTAGATGTTCTTACTTTGAGTTAGATAAAGATCAATTTATTTAATATTTAAGTTAACAATACAGGGTTGGTCTGCTGAATACATATTTTAATGTAGTATGTGGATCAGAGAGAAAACATTTAGTGCACTGATATCTTTTAAGATTATTAAACTAGATATAATTGTTATTGTTCTGTATAATGATCAACAAATTTTGTTATCCATGTTAATGAAATTATTGCCACTTGTCAGTACAAAGGATTTTAATAATAATTTATATAATACATTAAAAATTTGTTAGTATATTATTATGATGGTACAGTTTGTTAATTATAAAATATATGTCAAACTTTTTGTAAATTGAAATATGACTGTATGAAATACATGAAGGTTTTTTTAAATTAAACATTACATGATTTTTAATGTTTTAATGATGTATCTTAAATGTTTTTTTAAATAGACCAAACTATTAAAAATTATATTTTAACATGTTAGTTGGATATCATACTTGAGTATATTTGTTGTAATGCTGAAAAATAGGGGTTTAAAAAATAAAATCTTAAAAATTGGAAAATTAAAACATCAATAAATTACTTATTCATAGGTACATATGAAATAATAATTTTAGAAAATATTAACTGAAAATCTAAAGTTTAACCATATAATGCATTTAACAAAAAGGTATATGACGTCAATTTGAATCATTTAGCACATGCGAATGATGTTAATTAACGTTATCTGTATTGAACATGTTGAATTAATTATTAGACTTAAGCTTTAAGTATTGTTAAACTATATCTACTTTTAATAATGCCAAAGTATTTTAAAAAAAATACTATAAAATTTTACATTAATCTTTTATGGTTGATACTTGATATTGCTATGCAACATCCCACCATTGGTATTGAACGAGCACCACGTTCACCCTCTTGTTTTTCATCATTATTTATTAAATAACAAATATAGGATATTAAAACCAATACCAAATTATTTATATTTTAATCTTTTACTAAAAAAATCACGAATTTGCATTCAATTTCAAGCTATTTGACTGAGTCTAAACA
>NW_020270747.1:0-7352 GCF_002803265.2 Melanaphis sacchari
TGTGTGTGTGTGTGTGTGTGTGTGTGTGTGTGTGTGTGTGTGTGTGTATTAATAAATATTGTAAAATTATTAAAATATATCTTTTCTATATATATTATATAATAACTAAAAATTATTCAGAGGTAAATGTTTTCAAGCTTAGTCTTTATTTGAAACACAATACCTATGTAAATACTAATTATTCAATGTTTATGGTCTAAATACATCTTATAAATGTGAAAAATTTTATTTCAGTCTCTGATCAATACTATAATTAATAATGCTTTTTAAAGTGAAATTTGCTTAATAATATTTTTTGTTTTAATTAATAAAAACTTTTAACCACAATTATATATATATATATATATAAATAATAATTTATCCATACTTAAAAATTCACATTTAAAACGATAGAAATCGCTTATTCAATTATGTTAATTAACGTAATAATTATATAGAATAATATAGGTGTAATGATAGTATAATATATACAATTAATGATTATTAAGTTATTTTAATTTTGTTGAAATACTGTTTATCTTTTTATTCCAAAATTAACAAAAGTGTTAATTCGTGTTAACTCCTTAAGTGTCCTAAACTTTTTGTAAATTATTATGGGTATAGGGTTCATATTATTACAATAAAATATCATCACATATTTTCATTTTCCATAGTATGTTTTATCAATTGATACTTTAGTGACGTTATCTTGCCTATATATTATATCCAAATTATCGTAATCTAAAATTCAAAAGGGAATATTTGTAATTATATAGAAAAAGTGACAATTGTAATAATAAACGCGTGTTGAGCACGCGTAAATAATACAGTTCATGGTACAATAATGAAGTATATATTATTATCATTGTAGTGGTGGTGTTGACTGTTGAAGGGTGAACCTTATATAGTTTTGTCACTTATAAAAAAAAAAAAGTTCTTTGGCCAATTGCTGCTGTTGATACCAAATATTTTGAATAAATTAAGTGTATACGTAAAAATATACCAGCTAATTTTATTTTTTTATATTTTAGATGTCTACTTGTGTGGATTTTAACATTGTCGGTATCATTTGGTTTACTTAACTGTTAACAAAAGCTATCACTTAATGGCATACCTACGAATGGTGACGACGATGAAGAAAACTCAATTAAAAATTAAGATTAACGAAACTTTCTTAGAGCTGTTTCATAATATCTGTAAAAATATAAAATACAAAAAGATGTTTAGGTATAATAATATTACGTGCAGTTCTGAAAATATTATAAAAATAAGATTTGTGTTACAACTCATATAGAAATCACTGCAGCGCATAAAATACCTTTGAAAAAACAGTTTTAATTCCTTTCTTTAAAACCGTGATCATTGCGCAATACGTGTTGTCGAATATAATCAAACAGTTGGTTAAATGTAATTAAACGCGCGTCTTTAATTCGATTACATAATAGTAACAACGAGACAACGACGATCGCCACGTGCATTTCGTTGAAAGGAAATCGGCGATATTATATTGATGTTTGGCTACACAGTACTGAGTACACACATAATATAATATATATTATATTATATACGTTTGATAATTGACTCTGTCACGATAGTTTAACACAACATACGTAACAGCTATATGGGGATGAGATGAATGTCCTACGAAACCTCGTGTACCAAATAAATACACTATATATATATAAATAAATATATATCTACTATATACGTTCGGGTAGAATTTGTGACGACCAATATATTAACTAACTGCGCTGTTGTATCGATTTTATACACAAAACCGTATTGTGCAAGCCAACCGCTGCAGAAACTTCAATTAGAAGCATTACAGAAAACAGACCGACGACCCAATGTATAATCGAATCAACGACTCGTCCAATTGCGCACATCGTGTTATATATTTTAAGCTCTTCGAATTACGTCGTGGCTTTTATTTACTGTTTCGACCACATTGTATGCGTGCTATTGGAATGTCGTTTTAAATAAACTATCGCTCTCTTTTCCATCTCCTAAACAATTTTATTTCAATACTAATTGATTGATTTGAAAGATAGCTTGAAGAAAAATAAATAGTTAGATGATATTAGTAGCTATATTTTAAAAATGTATAATACCACGAACAATACTTCCCATGTAAAAATTAATTGCATGTTATAGAAATATAAATAATGTGTAGATGTACAATGTTAAATAATGATAAAATATTCGAGACTGACATGGTCAATATTCTACCTAAATTTTCATTTAAATTAATAATAAAAAAAAATGTTATATTTATTAAATTTTCAAACGATAATTATATAAATATAAAAAATATAATTGCCATGCAGGAAATTTATTGTATACAATAAATAAATATTCATGTGGTTACCAGTATATTTATGAACAATAGAACGTCATTGACTCAAATAAGTCAATTATGTATTGAAAAATGTATAGCTAAAGAATTTTCATGTTGACAAACCGATAACATCTCAATAATTCCTCAGACAGATGGCCAATTATGATAAACAAAATTGCATGAATTATAAAATAGTTATAGATTATTTACTTTTATATAGGTACAAAACTGCTATTACATAACAAATTACGTAAAAATGTATATTACTTTACTTTTGCAATTCAATTGTTGTACTTGTCACTATAATTGATTTAACTAAAATAATAAATGACAGATATAAGTTCTTACAATCCGTCTTGTTAATTTTCATAACAGTTTTGATTACCACAGCACAAATCTTCTCCTGCTAATTTTATTATAAATATAATATACTTAATAACAACTGCTTGATTAAATAATAAAACTAGCCAAATTAAGTTAAATACATTTTTTGACGTCATAATACTCGTATATTCTGAATAACCTACAAATAAAACCAATTTTATACTATTTTAGTGACTGAAAAAGCTGCACGACAATAAGTCCAGTGTTACTAAAGTTGAAAAATGCCTCATCCTAAATGTATTAAATCTAAGTTTAATGATTTAAAAAATACTTGGTAGAATTCATCATTACGAATAAGACTCAATAAAATTTTCCAAAAATATTTGCAAGTCTATACCACATCAAAAGACCTTTTCCCAAACGATTTTAATCTCATTGTTTCAATTCGTTACTGTTTGTTATCAAGTTTTAAGAATTTATAATACACATCAGTTTCTATAGTAGGTACGTAGATGAACATTGACGAAAACCTCGTGCATTAAAGCAGCTATGGAGCGTGGAAACTGCATACAGTATTACACATAGTACAACACGATAAAACCTACGAAAAAACAACACTTCTGCGACAATAATATTTCAACAGCAGTGGCAGTCATAAACGTATATACGTATATATAGGCTGGAGGGGAGAGTTTTACAAATACCCCCCCTGGTGATTATTTTATTCCATATACATATGTAATATTATGCGCAAACAATGTGACCCATATCGTCCATTATATCTGCTGCTGCTGCAGTACCTATTCGAATATAATGCCAATAATAACAAAAACAGAAACAGTAATAATAAGTAATAAGCAATAACACACTGGCATGGTCCCATCACCCCGTGTGTCGAACGGTGGTGGTGTGCAGTGAACAATCAAAACAACACATATTATATCGGTGTACGGATTTTTGAAACCCAATAGCCGTGCGAGTGCGCGACCCTTTCTACGCGTAACATAAAAACATGACGCGAATTACAAGTCGGACGCGGATGGCGCGTTAAACTGCGCGCTTGTTATTTTTATTATAATTTATATAACATTGTTGTCATGTGTTCCTGCGCAGCATAAATTCATAATGTATGCCAGTGGATCGGAAGTAATTGCATTTTCGTGTTGTTTGCAGTTCGACTGTGCATAATAATTGTTAAGTTGATCAAAGTTTCGTCTTTCGACTTTCCGCGGCCAATCAATTGTCGTTGTTGGTACCGTTTTCTGTCGGTGCATTTTATAGTAGTTACTATAGTTATCTATTACCCATCACGCATTTGATTTCCGGCAAAATCGAAACGGCGTTAAAGTGTGATGATAATAACATCCGTGTACACTCTATAATAGTATACTTATAGGTACCTACTTAAATGCAATGTACACTCGTGCTGAGAAACGAAAAGGTTTTCGGTGTCTTTTGATAATATCAATTTAAAAATAATAATAATAATGCCGCCCACGTAATATCGAATACTACCGAATTATTTAATCCACTTCATACATTATACTCATTCATTGTGTACGCGCTGAATCGATTCGATTTCAGATTGGCGAGATTATACGATTTCGGTGTTGTTATTTTATATATATATATATAGGTACACCATGCACTATGTCCGTTCATGATCGTTATAAACGATAATTGGTATTGTGGGACCCGGTCGTTACAATGTATATTATATAGGTTCATACACCGACTACCGGTATTTTGCTAAAAAAAATATATCCTGTGTTACGTGTGTTATAGTCACCTTGTTCTAAAGTGGATCTCGTGTATACCTATAATAGTAATTATTGTCACGAGAGGACAGGAAGTCAATATAATATCGACAGACATAATATCGTATTGGGTAAATAGGTAGGTACACTCTTTAATCTTTGGAATTATTATTTTTTTATCACTCCGTAATTATTGACACATCATTTCTCACTGAATTGGCAAGTGTAAAATAAAATGTAACACGATATACCGAGAATAGCACAATACACCATATTGTATATATGTTATATTAAATGTGTTACATAATATTACAGTTTATAGGTATATGTACCCACCTATACATGTAACTACAATGATGATATCTGTTATTGTTCATCATGAATGGCCGTTACATAACAATATGTGACTTGATTAAACTTTCGATTTCAGTCATCCATTTCTAATATATTTTGTATGAAGTACGTTGTACCTAAATACAGAAACAAAACAATCCATAAACGAGGTAATTTAAGCAATTTAAAACTTATGCTACAGACTTTTTAAAACTGACTTCAAAAACTCTTTGAAGACTCAAAATTAATAAAAATTTATTTTTTTTCGGAAACAAAAAAAAGATACATGAATTGATGTACTCTTGTTTCAATTTTTTTCTATGAAAATTAAAAGTATTTAGCATTGCAACTCTTAAAACCATGATATATAAGCCAAATTATATAGCTTTTATGGGAAACGCAAACCGCATTATATGGAAATATGAAAAAGTCAAAAAAATAATTTTCTTAAGTACAATCTTAACCTATTATTTTTCAATAAACAGCTAAAGTAAGAATCATTTAATCATTTATTCTCTCCCCCCCCCCCCAAAAAAAAAAATAATAATAGACATAAAAAAGTCACATAAAATTACTAAAATAATACATTTCTTATTTTAATCTAAATTTGAAACTTTTATGCACCCAATAAAATATGATCCTACGGCGTTAGGATTTATTTGTTTATATGAATTAATTTGTTTACACTTTAATATATAAAAATTATGATAATAATTGCCTCATACAAAACAATGATATCTTGTTTTAGAACTCTCAAAAAAAATTTTTTTATTTTTTTATTTTAGTACATTATAGCATGAAATGTTCATATTTAACATTAGACAAATAACTAAAACTTTAGAATTGTCATTATTGAAATTTTTTAATATTAGTTGTACCTACACGCTACGCGAGAAAATACGACAATTTGTTATATTTGTTTTTATTTTGCACATTACATTTAAGTTGTAAGATTAATATACGATTAATAAGTAAAATTAATCTTCTCGCTAAACTGTACGAAATCATGTTGTACTTTCGTGAATTTTTTAAAAATCAAACCAGTATAACGTGTTCCGTAAACTGTTTTCAATAATAATGACGTTAATAATGAATTTATTTGGCAGTTATTTTTATAATATTCAAAGTACGGAAATTAGTGTATAGGTACTGACAAAAAGTCTTATAAAATCATTACAATTTGTATTGTACTCGCAATAACTATTATTATTTATAATAAATTAATAACGATAGATGTTTTACACTTTTATCGTTAAACATTTATTTAATGATGTATAATATCTAATTATAAAAGCGAAACAATGTTTTTAATATAACTTTAGTATTTATTAATTAATTATACAATAGGTAAGTGATATCCAAAACTGTTAGTAGTCGAAAAACATAATATACAAATATACCTACTTACAATCAATTGGTTTTCGTCGATAATCGATATTAATATTTTATGTTCTACTGTTTGATAAAATAAAAAAAACAAACTAAATACACATTATCATTGTATAATATAAATAAAATACGAAACATTACATGTTGAATAAAACATATTTTCATTTATTATAGACTTAATTTTCGTCAATTAAGCTGATAAACATTGAATGTTGACTTGAAAGGAAAATTTAATTATTTTTATGTAATATTATTTATTCTGTCTATGAGTGGGGTAGGAGGTACGTTGTAAAAGTAATAAGTATATAGACATTCTGTGGTTGTAGGTTGCCACTATAGCTGTAACGGTGACTATAGCCATACTTTATAACATATTTTAACGAAATTTAAAGTTTATTTAAATGATATTTTCATAACCTTATTGAGAACCTGATCAGGTTTAGGACAAGCTTAGTTATCTTAAATTCTTACCGAGTATTTTTTTTTCCGCTGTGTATATATACAACATATCGTATTATACCTACGCATATAATCCAACCTGGTATGAACAAATAACATGACGTTTAAAAATGATCAAAAATTGAAATTACATCACATTTATACCTATTTATATTATATTATAATTTGATTAAGTGCAACATATTTTTCTCTCCGGACGGACATTCCTTGCCATTAATGAACAATCACATTTTTCGTGCAAACAAGTTTAGCCGTTCAATATGTTAAAATCCCAATCAGCACGAATCAGCGCCAAATCTGCAGTGAAGGGATAAACGGATCACTCTGTATATAAATGTAAGTATAACTCTGTACAAAATTATACATATTATATTATTATTATTATTATTATGTACCGGTTCCGAAACCACTTACCAGCCACCGCTGCCGCCGCTAATGTGTGGTGTAAGACAATAAAATTGATCATCAACGTAATGGCCGGCGTGCGCATAATAAATATACACGTATATATGAATGTATACATAATATAATACTATAACATGTATGCGATATACCTGTAGTAGACGTTTAAACGATTTTACCACGGCGTCAGCGTCGTGGGCAACAAAGTTTTATCGAATTTTACCGAGGCGTTTGATTTTTTTATAATATATACATATTATAGACATATTATATGTACAGAGTGATTTTTAACTTAGGACATCGTTTTATTGAATAAATGTGTGTTTTTTTGTACACCGAGTATATTATATACTAAACGAGTAGTTTGGTCG
>NW_020270748.1:0-26007 GCF_002803265.2 Melanaphis sacchari
ATAAATTTAATGCTCCGAATACTATAAAAACGCGCATTATATAATATGAAAACATCGACGGATGAGGTTGATAAGTGCGTCATTGATTATATTACTTCAAAAAAAGATTCTCAGACAAACAAAAATAATAGCGATCTTGATTTTTTCAAAAGCTTATTACCTGATATATCTAAAATGACAGATTATCAAAAAAGACAGTTTAAGAGAAGAACACTTGATACTATAGATTCAATTTTGGACGATTCGCCAACACAGAACACTATTTCATATGTTCAACGACCTTTATCCAGCTATTCCGGAAGTTCATATTCAGCACTGAGTCCTGAGCCACCCGTGGGGACGGTCGGATTTCAACAGTTGGGGAATTTTCAGTCAGAAGACTACGAACGAATTAATAATAATCCGACAACAGTACAAAATTACCTCCATACATTTACTGAATAGTATGTTATATTATTTAAATAAAAATAAATATTAAAATTTAACATTACCTGAGTGTTATTAATATTTTTTCTCTTGCACTTATAGCTTCTCTGAAATTGGTATCACGTTTTGTAATACTATGTTCAATTAAATTCAAAAGTTGTTTAAATGTATCTGGGCTCATTCTATAACAGCTTTTGAACTGCAGTGGATGAAGTTTAAGTTCATCTGCATAGACATTTGCACCATATTTTGCAAGCTGTTTAAACGCTGGGTTAATCCAATATTTACGTTTTTTATTTTTTATTTTTCTTCTTCTTAAATTCCACCAGAATAATAAAATATCGTCTTCATCAGACGATGACATGGTTGCTACTGCGTTGCTTATATTTGAGAGCTAGGGGCAATACGTATTGTCTGTTGATTATTGTTAATTGCTAGTTGCTCGTTGCCTATTGCTCCGGTGTGAGAGCCGCCTTAGTGTCGGTACAGTGAAACGGATAACTTCTGACACTCAGTGAGCTGCGAGAACGGGTAAAACATTTAAAACCGAAAGATAAAAGATATGACCATGATGAAATTGCTTTGCAAATGGGGCATGAAGTCATACGTCTACCCCCATATCATTGTCAATACAACCCGATAGAGTTGATATGAACCTAAGTTAAAGGTGAAATTGCAAGTAAAAACAATAGTTTTAAAATCACAGATGTTGAAAACTTGGTATATATTGCCATAGAAAATGTTACTGTAGACAATTGGAAACGTTGTGTTGATCATTGCGAACGTCTTCAAAATGAAGACTTTATTAAAGAAGGATTCAGGGACCAGATTTTAGAGCCAATAATTTTGACAATTAACCCGGAAGACAGCAGTGAAAGCGAGGACGACGATGAATCACTTCAATTGTAAATATAAATGTTATAATTATTGTAAATTTTAATATTAAAATATCAAAAGAAAATGTATATTTTAGTGTATTATAATAAATAATATAAATTATAATAAAATAATTATTTTTATTCATATTTATCAAAAATCGTGCAGTATTCCTAATTGCCGCGTATTGTGTGCAAGTTTAAGAAACTGTGGCGGAACACAGAAATTTCGCCACTGGATGCGCCACTACGGAGTCGCTAGTTTCGTGAAACATACTTTAGGGTATTCACTTACAGCGAGTTTCACCAACCTAGGGTATTTACTTACAGCGAGTTTCACCGGTGCTAGTATAATATTATAACGTGTGAATTAACTTATCACCGACGACGAAGTGTTAACACAATAATTTGATAATAGAATAAATGATATTACAATCACTATCGTCGTGATGATAAATAATATAATAATAATAATAATAACACTTGGACAAACACGATATAATAAAATCGTGGTACAATTTGTATAATAATATGAAATATAAAAAAAATGACAGTATTTACATGACTCCGTTTCAATGCAGATATTGCCGTTGGCAGGTGACCAATTGACGGCGACAGTCAGGCCACTGGTCAGCTGTTTCTTCTTCCTGTGCGTGACGGCACAACAACGGGCAACCAAAACAATGATAATAAATTGATAGTAAACGGCACTTGCAATTTACACAGGCCGGCCGATCGTTACACGACGGAGATCGTAATATAATATTATATTAACACGTTGACGGACAGTCAGAAATACCATTTTGTTCTACAGCCATACTTTAAAATGTCACTTTTTCATTACTGTTATAGCAGTGAAATTAATATTACTGCTATAGCAGTTATGCCTTTATACGCCTAAATTTTTATGTACATATGCCAAAATCATTAAATTACTGGTATAGCAGTATTATAATTTTTTATTAATTTTTTCGATTTTTGCCCTTTATTTTTATCAACAAATGCAAAATAAATCTTAATTTAATTACATTTAAATTTAAATATTAGATTATTATTTTGTGGAATGGTACATTTCAAAATATCTTCCTGGACATAATGGAAAAACACATTGTTTACATTGAAGATATGTTTGTCTGGGTGTAACAATATAGACAATTTTTATAACATTTTTTTCTTTTGTAACCCTGTGGAATTGGTATATTCTCTTGAAAATGAGAACTGTCAGCAACGTTTGTAAGTTTTTTTCTTCCTTTTTTATTTTTATTTGCTATAGAAATTTCATAATTTGTAATATTTGAATGTAGCGAAACCTAACCTAACCTCGGATCACTCAGCCGTACTTTTAACAGTTAGTGCATCCCCACCAATCCGCTCTTCACCACCCAAACTATTTCAGCCGAATACAGATAGGTGTAGATTCCACGAACTAGTTGATCAAAATATAGACATGAAGGTTAGCCTCAAATCAACTCAAGAAATTGATGATGCAATAAATAAGTTAACAAATGTAATTCAAACCGAAGCTTGGGAGGCCACACCTTACTCAAGCGCAGATTTTTAACAACTCTTTTTCAATTCCAGAACATATTCGCATCCTGATAGCTAACAAACGCAGAGCTAGGGCCTTGTTTCAACGCTCTCGTCTTCCATCACATAAACAAAACTTTAATAATCTGGCTAATTCTCTAAAAAAAAATACTTTCTAAACATAAAAACCACTTTCAAGTCAATTATCTTACTAATTTGTCACCAAATAAAAGTCTTTGGGATGCTACTAAAAAGTCCCTAAAAAACGTAGCACCAAACACCCCGTTAACTAAACCAGATGGCAGTCTCGCCTCCTCAGATGCTGATAAAGCTGAACTACTTAAAATACACCTAGCTGAAACATTTAGCCCTCACACTGAGATACAAACCCCTCAAAATACCAAGTTAGTTAAACAGTACCTAGATAGTCCCCTTCCTCTCTATCTACCAACTAAATCGTTTACTCCAAATGATGTTAAATATGCTATACAGAAATACAGTCTTAAGAAATCTCCGGGCTATGACTTAGTCACTGCGGAAGTAGCCAGGTGTCTCCCAAAAAGAGCAATCGTTCTTTTAACAGTCTTATATAATGCTGCAGTAAGATTGACATATTTCCCTCTACTTTGGAAATTTTCAATCATTATTCTATTCCATAAACCTAAAAAGCCTCCTGATCTACCTTCTTCCTATCGACCTATAAGCCTCCTGCCCTTCTTCGCTAAAATATTCGAAAGACTTATACTAAAAAGAATCCTTCCTTGTATCTACTCTAGAAACGTACTTCCTAATACTCAATTTGGGTTTCGTGCCAATCACTCCACAACTCACCAGCTGCATAGATAAGTTGATGCCATATCTTTTTCACTGGAAAAAAAAAAATACTGCTCTTGCGTATTTCTTGATGTGTCGCAAGCATTTGATCGTGTCTGGCACAAAGGCCTTCTCTATAAATTAAAACTTTTTCTTCCGCCAACATACTACTTGCTGATAAAATCATATTTAATCGACCGTCACTTCCAAGTCAGGTTTGGTTCTTCCTTCTCAAACATAGCAAACATTAATGCAGAAGTCCCTCAGGGTGGCATTCTTTCGCCAATTTTATATAATATATATGCCGCTGATCAACCTACCTCTCTAAATACAACTGTAACTGAGTTTGCGAATGACAAGGCAATTATAGCGATGCATGAAGATCCAATTTCTGCTTCTCAAAACCTTCAACATCACCTTAACTTACTGTCTGATTGGTACAATAATTGGAGAGTTAAAGTAAATCAATCTAAGTCACTACACACTACCTTAACTCTTCGCATTGCTCCCTGCCCAGAAGTTTCCTTAGCTGACATACCTATACCTGCATCTCAATCTGTTAAATACTTAGGACTAACCATTGATCGTCGCCTCACCTGGGCACAACATGTAAGGGAAAAAAAACTCGCCCTAAATGCACGTATTCGGTTGCTCAAAACACTATTAACTAACAAACACACTAAATTAAATATAAAATTGCTTATTTACAAATGCTTAATTAAGCCTATGTGGACATATGGGCTCTAACTGTGGGGTAATGCAAAAAAATCCAATCTCAACAAAATACAAACCGTACAAAACAAAATCTTGCGCTCCATCACCAATGCTACTCCTTATGTTTCAAATTTTACTCTCCACTCTGACTTAAAAATGAAAACTATACACGAAGAAGCCAGAACGTATTACAAACGTTTTTTCAACAAACTGTCTGCTCACTCAAACCCTCTAATATCCGGTCTAGCCACTCACACGATTCCTGGAAACCCTCCACGGCGTCTAAAAAGAAACTGGTGCAGAGACCTGCTTAATGAATAACAGAGAAAAAAAAGGTTAGGTTTAAAAAAAAAAAAAATGCAATAATAATTAAAAAAAATATTTAGTTACACAAATTAGGAAGTGCTATCACTGGATGGTTTCTTCCCTCACCCTATTCATGTTTTTTTTTTTTAATATAATGTAGCACATATTCTCATTATGCCTATGGGTATAGATTGTATATTCTCTAATAAAAAAAAAAAAAAAAAAATTTATTATGTCCCTAAAATCCTTGAAAATTTTATTTTCAGCATTAAATTCTTTTTTGTATATATAATAAGTGTTCCATACAGCAATGTCTAATAAATGAAGTATAACTTTCTTATACCATTTACATGTTTTTCTGGGTGAACTGTATTAGCTAACCATTTGGTCACATTTATCAACTCCACTCATTTTTTCATTATAGTTTACAATTTCTATAGGTTTTAACTTTTGTTGCCCATATTTATTGGTTGATGTGATGATTTGTGGATGATATTTGGTAGTGATAATTGTGACGTCACACTTGTCTTTCCATTTTGAAATGTAAATTTCATTTTTTCTCTGCCATACGTGATCACCCTTTTTCAATTTCTTTTTAGTTACCTCTTCAGGATTTCCTTTTCTATTGCTTCTTAAAGTTCCCGTACTATGTGTTTTTTTTTTTAATAATAATTCGGAAAGAGTAGTGCTGTTATAATAATTGTCCATGAATAAACTGTGGCCTTTGCATAAAAATGGATCCATAAGCTTAAGGACTAGGCTATCTGTTTTAGAATTTGTTGACGGCAATAAATAATTATTTTTACCTTTATAAACTTCAATATTTAACACGTATCCATTAGAATCACATAGTTCAAAAAACTTTATCCCATATTTTGCCTTCTTGCCCTTTATATATTGCCTAAAGCTTAATCTTCCGCGATGTAACAGTAGTGACTCGTCTAAAGATAAATCTTCTCCCGGGTAAAATGCTTTTTGAAAATTTGCAATTAGTATTTTGAACAGTGGATTTAATTTGCTCATTGGGCCAGTATCTGTGGATAGACTTGAATATTCAACGCTAAAGTACGCGAGAAGCTGTTCAAAACGTCGTCCTGACATGGTGTATTTTATTATTGGGTGATAGTATAATGGATTATTTGAGAAAATATCACGCAATGATGGAAATTTTAATGTACCCATAAGCATTAACATTTCAAGAAATTTTTTTTATTTCTTCTGGGTCAGTTTCAGTAAATTTAGATTTACGAGAATATTTTCCATGGAGTCGATTTTTATTTTTTTGATCTAATCCGTATGCATTTGTAGATTTTACAATAATGTCAATAACTTCTTTAGTCCCAATTTGATTAAATATTTCAATTGGGGAATGACGAGCAGTGTCTTCAATATTTAATTTGATTCCACTAGTAGTAGTATCAAAATTAAAATCAGATATAGATATATAGTCATCCTTCCATAATGTGTCAGTTGAATTAGAATCAAAATTATTAGTATCGCTATCATCGCTAGATGTGTTGTCAAATGAATTTTCTTCGTTAGAATAATCAATTTGATTTTGTAACGTACCTGTCGAAGGGCCAGGAGTAGACAAATTATCTAAACTTGAGCTTAGACTTGGACTTGGATTTGTGTTTTGATGACCTGGTAGAAAAGTTAGGTCATTGTCAGTATCATCCGTAAAAAAAGAACTGTCAGAATTAAAGTCAGTGTCTGACAAAAATTGGTTTATTCGATTTTCTTCACGATCAGTCATTTTAATTTTTATATAGGACACGAATAATATAATAAACATGAAACTATTACTAACTATTACGCCGAACAAGCTGAATATATCTGATAAATATTGCCACGCGCCCATAAAGAGAAATGTTGTTTTTGATATTTGATAAATATTATTGGAATTACCTATGTGAACTTATAAATAAAAATTCAATTTAATTCGACAGTGCCCAAATGCGCAATATGCTTAATGTGGGCAACACAACTTCCTCTTTCATAAGAAACCATTGGAATTTTTACTGCTATTACCAAATGCCAGTTTTAAGAAGGTTTTTAGAGTACTGCTATAGCAGTAATATTTTAAACTGCCATGATAGACACAAATGGAGGATTACTGCTATAGCAGTAAAATTGATCGAGTGTCCGTCAACGTGTTAAGGCTAGGTTCACATGAACGCGCGTATACGCGCGTTAGCACGCCATAAAACGCACGTTCACCATTCAGATGGCTGCGTGTCACGCGCGTTGTACGAGAGGGTTCTAGTCAAAAACTATATTAAAAAAGATATATAGTACAGTTCAGACCGTCGTCGAGAATAGATGTGATAGATGCTGGGTGTTTGTGGGGGGGCCATCCACCAAAGAATGAGAAGACGCAGACAAATGAGGAATAGAAAATATTGGGTTCATCCTATTTTAAAAACAAGGCAATCTCATAGTCTTTATGTCATGTTATATCCTAAACTTAGAGAACGCAAGGAAACATTTTTCAATTACTTTAGAATGTCCATTAAATCATTCGATGACTTATTGGAGATAATTAAAGACTCCTTAGAAGCTGATGAAAATGCAATAAGATATTGCATTTCACCACAAGAAAAACTAATCGTTACATAAAGGTAAGTCTGTCTAAATTTTATTAAACTTTTATTTACTGAAAAATATTACAAAATTATAACAAAATAAAAAATCAACCTTTAAACTTAACAAATATATGTTGATCTACTTAATAAATTATATGGTGTGTGAATAAGTCTTTCCCGTTTTTTGTAAGAGATGGCGCCACCAATACTGTGCGAGTATTTAATGGTTACATATGTCATAATCAAAGCTTATTCATCTGTCAACAATTCCACACTAACACATTAGTTGAAATTTTTTCGCATCATAAATTTTTGAAATCGTGAAAATGTCGAAATTTGAGCCGAGTCGACGTCATTTGCGGGAAGTTTCACTTTATTGGTTCAATTTGAAGAAATCTGCTGCCGAGGCGCATCGGTTGCTTCAGGAAGCTTATGGAGAAGGTTATGTCGATGATTCAAGTGTTCGCGGATGGTTTCGACGCTTCAAAAGTGGCGATTTCGACGTGGAAGACAAGGAGCGTTCCGGGCGGCCGCAAATCTTTGAAGATCAAGAATTGGCGACTTTGCTTGATGAAGATTCGTGTCAAACGCAAGAAGAACTTGCTGAAGCATTGGGAGTTGACCGAACAACCATTTCCAAGCGTTTGAAAGCCATGGGAATGATCCAAAAGCAAGGAAATTGGGTGCCGTACGAACTGAAGCTGAGAGACGTCGAACGGCGTTTTTTCACTTGCGAACAGCTGCTTCAGCGACATAAAAGAAAGGGTTTTCTGCATCGTATCGTGACTGGCGATGAAAAGTGGATCCGTTACGATAATCCGAAGCGAAGAAAATCATGGGGACTACCCGGCCATGCATCATCATCGACGGCCAAGCCAAATATTCATGGCGCCAAGCTCATGCTCTGTATATGGTGGGACCAGCTAGGTGTGGTTTACTATGAGCTTCTGAAACCGAATGAAAGGATCACAGGCGAGGTCTATCGACGACAATTGATGCGTTTGAGCCGCGCACTGCGAGAAAAACGGCCACAATACTCCGACAGGCACGACAAAGTTATTTTGCAACATGACAATGCTCGCCCACATGTTGCACAGCCGGTGAAAACATACTTAGAAACGCTCAAATGGGAAGTCCTACCCCACCCGCCGTATAGTCCAGACATTGCTCCGTCTGATTACCATCTCTTCAGATCGATGACGCATGGCCTGGCTGACCAGCACTTCCATTCCTACGAGGAAGCCAAAAAATGGGTGGATGACTGGATAGAGACCAAACCGGTCGAATTTTTTCGCAACGGGATTCGTATGTTGCCAGAAAGATGGGGAAAAGTTGTAGCTAGCGATGGCCAATACTTTCAATAATTCATTTGTAACCATTTTTTCACAATAAAGGCTCAAAATTTGAAAAAAAACGAGAAAGACTTATTTACACAAAAACAAAATTACATTCAATATCAAAACAAAATAAAAAATCAACCCGTAGGCTTGAAAAACATTAAAAAACAGTACAAAAGAATCACCTAATATATTAGTTAAATCATTTTTATCCAAATAAATCAAGGTCTGACGACTCTTGAGAAATCTCCTCACTATTAGTAGATAAAGGTGAAGGATTTTCCATATTTTCGTTAAATTGAGTGCACATTTGATTATGACGAAGCGTAATGTATGGAATAGTTATATAATTTGGACGATCATATTGTGGGTATTGTAACGATTGTCGTCTATCGACATCGTACATTATTCCTTAAGTAGGGCACACGTTGTTAAAATGCTGAGTGTGAGGAATGGCAAGCGGGGCCGACTGCTGACCTAAGGCTTTTAGGCAGCAGTTTAAGGTATATAACAAGGACGAATACGTGTAGTGTAGGAGAGTGTGTGCGAGGTGTATGTGCGACAACAGGAGCAGACAGACGACTAGAAGACTCCTCAAACGATCCGTGCAGACATCCACCATCCACACTCACGGCTTGTCAATCTACCTGGATCGGTAACCTTCAGTGTTCGGACTTATCTAGATAAATGTATCTAGATGAATATCTAGATACATTTTTGTTCATCTTTTATCTTATCTAGATAAATAATTACAAGGTATCTAAACGGTTATCTTAGATATTTTTTTACTAATCTAAATGAATTCATCTAGATAGATTTTTTATTGATAAAAATCACGAAATTGTACAAACGCATTTTTAAATTTTTATTCAGATTCTCAAACAAAGTTTATAGCATACCAATCATACCATAGCTCGTAGCTCACAATGTACTATTCGGGGAATTGATGTTTACAGTTAATGCAATTATTGGTTTATTATGGTCTGTGGAGTGTGGACTATCGACAATGATCGTCTAATGTTTATCGACTATCACGGACTATTTATATAATTTCATTATAGTTACAACGACGGACTAAGATAATATCATAATATATATTATGTATATAATACTACTATATCGTAGTCCGTTGATATAAGTTTAAACCTTAGATAAAAACCGGTCGCCGAAGCCCCCCGGCTACACTGCCACAGACACACGCAAATATGCAATACCAAAATAGGCATATTTTGATTTTAGGATTTATTTATAGTTTGGTCGAATGTGCGACTGTCGGCTTCGTTTCTCGATTTGTCAGTTATCATTTATTCTCAGTTTCACTCAACAGTTTAACAGCTCAACAGCTACTGTTAAAATTTTTTGTTTAGTGTTAAACGTAGTGACATTCATAATGAAGCGATTTTTAGTTACAAGTTCTGAAAATAATAAAAAATGTATTAAAGAAGCTATCGATAATCCTTCACCGGCCTCACCCGGTATAAATGAATCAATGGCTCACATTCCTTCGACTAGTTCAACTTCAGCTCAAGAAATTGATAAAATTACAAATAATTATTTGTTTGACGGCACATTTTATAAAGTAATTTCAATTGTTGATAATAAATTTACTGCTGATTGTCAATTGTGCAATAAAACAATACGCGGGCAAATCAATTCCACAGGAAACTTTTTAAATCATATTAAGGTATGTATGCTAATCTTATGTATATAGGTATTATAGGTATTATTTATTTATTAATTATTATAATAAAACAGGTGTTTTACCTAATACAATGAATATTATTAAATTACCATAATTAAACAAATAATACTAAATAAATGTAATTTAATTCAATAAAATTCAATGTTTACATTTCAAAAAGATGATCTATATTGGCAAGATAAATAAATTATTATGTACAAATAGGTTAATAAAATAAAACTGTTTTGTGATTAATGTATATAAATAATTAAAAAAATAAAGAAATAAATAGGTATAATAAGAATATGATCATTTAAAAATTATTACCAGGTAATAATTTCTAATTAATTTTATTATTCCATAATACTTTGTTATTAATTAACAGTAATTATGAGTGATCTTGAAAAATAAATATTTAAATTTTAAGGTATACTATTTTTAATCAGTTATACTTTACTAGATAAATGGCACACTTAGTGATACATGTATTTCAGCATAACAGTATTAAAACTAAAATATGAAAAATCAATAGTTACCGATCAATTTCTATAAAAATATATAAAACAAAATAAATTAAAATACAGTAATCCCTCGTTATCCGCGGTTTTTTTATCCGCGGTTTCGATTATCCGCGGTTGGGTCCCCGATAACATATTATTAATGCGATTGCGAATGCGATAATCGTTATTGCACGAACACTATAGGTAGTAATTTATTTTTGACAATTGTAGATAATTATTGTTATATCGCTAAAGGTATAACACATAAACATTATACATACTAGTACTTATTGCAGATAAACCACAAAAGGTTACCTACACGTGCACGATTAATAATCGTCAATAGCTCAGTTGTAAGGTGATATTTGTGCATGACACGTGTACAGCAGTGTTTAATAAATTTAGTAGTGAAAATATTTTTAAATGGCTTCTCAATGTAAAATGTCAATAAAAAGGAGAAGAAATGTTTTATCACTCGTTCAAAAAATTGAAATTTTGGACAAATTAAAAAGTGGTGATACTGTAGCGTCAATTGCTAAAACGTACAAAATGAATGAGTCTAGTGTTCGAGAAATACGTAAAAATGAAGAAACAATACGACGCAGTGTTATGGAAAGTGCTCCTATTTCCAATAAAACGTGTTTTATCACGCGTGATGTTATGGTGGAGAAAACTGAAAAAGCCTTAAATATTTGGATTGAAGACCAAACCCAAAAAAAAGTTCCTCTCAGTTCTATAATTATACGTGAAAAAGCTAAACAAATTCATCAGCATTTTACAAGTTCATCGCAGAAGACGGCAAAAACTCGTCGTTTCTTGCAAGCAAAGGTTGGTTTGAAAAATTCAAAAATCGGTGTAACCTTCACAATGTCAAGCTAGTCGGCGAATCTGCCTCTGCAGACCATTTAGCAGCTAAGAATTTTCCGTTAGAGTTGAAAAATGTTATTGAACAGGGAGGTTACACACCTGAACAGGTATTCAATGCAGATGAAACTGGTCTTTTTTGGAAAAGAATGCCATCAAGAACTTTTTTATCAAAAAATGAAAAAACAGCACCCGGATTTAAGGCTGCCAAAGATAGACTAACCTTATTGCTTTGTGCCAATGCTTGTGGTTTTATGATAAAGTCAATGGTCGTTTATAAGTCTCTTAATCCAAGAGCCTTCAAAGGTAAAGATATGAATCACTTGCCTGTGTTTTGGAGAGCAAACAATAAAGCTTGGGTCACAGCACAGATTTTTAGTGATTGGTTTAAGAACTGTTTTATTCCTCAAGTGGAGACGTACCTAAAATTAAAAAATCTCCCTTTTAAAGCTTTATTGCTGATTGACAATGCCCCGGGCCATCCTTCCTCATTAGAACTTCAGCATTCTAACATTAAAGTCATGTTTTTGCCTCCAAATACCACCTCAATTCTTCAACCATTAGATCAAGGGGTGATCGCAGCTTTTAAAGCTTATTACGTAAGAAGAACTTTCCAACGTTTATTAAAAAACATGGAAGAAGATCCAGAACTCACTGTCACACAAGGATGGAAAAATTATAACATCGCTGAATGTCTTGTCAACATCAAAGAATCACTTGACGAAGTTCAACCTTCCACTATAAATGCTTGTTGGCGAAAGTTATGGCCGGAAGTTGTGTTTGTCGATAAAATTGACGATCTGAGCATCACTGTGAATCAAATCGTAGGAATTGCTCGGGACGTAGAAGGTTTTGATGAGATAAATAGAGAAGACATAGAAGAAATGATGAATAACTATGATAAAGAGCTTACATTGGAGGAGCTGGAAGAAATAACCGCAACCCAAAACGAACCAAAACAATCTAACCAGGAAGAAGAGGAAAAAGAGCCTGTGAAGCTGGATTTTTCCTCTAAATCAATCAATGAGATTTTTTCATTGGCAAACCAACTGACTGAACGAGTTTTTGAGACAGATCCACTCACTGAAAGAGCATTAAAGTTCAAAAGAGGAATCCAAGAATTGTTGGTGCCATACGAAGAAGTTCGCAAAGACGTAGAAAATAAAAGGAAGCAAACATCTATTACTAATTTTTTCCATCCTTCTTAATAAGTTTATATAGATAATAATAAATAATAATAATAGATAATAAATAAATTAGTTATATGAATTAAAAAATTATTAATTGATTTTTAAAATTAAAAAAATTAAACATAACCTCCCTTTTTACATTAATTTACGGTCTCGTTATCCGCGGTTTCGTTATCCGCGCAGATTTACTGGAACGTAACCTCCGCGGATAACGAGGGATTACTGTACTTATTTATGTTTCAGAACATGCATTCCTCATTATTATCAAAGTTACAAACAAAGAAAAATGAAAAAAAAATGTTGAGCAATGCTAGTCTAAGTGAGACATTTTTTTACTATAATGTTATTCTGATTGTTGCATTTTAGAAAAGAAATTGTTGCTATACTTATGCTTTTATTATTATGTAAATATTAATTTTATTTTTTATTAATCATTAGGTAAAAAAGACGAATCAACATTACCAGATTTTTCGAAAAAACAATTGAAATTACCCTACTCTCAACTATTTCAACCTAAACAAATATCAAAGCAAACTGTAAGTATATTTTTTTAATTTTAGTAACCTAGTTTATAATTGAGGCTATAAATAACTCTAAAATCTTTTTTAATTTTTTTTATAGATTGTCAATTTGGTGTTTGACTATATTATAGATGAAATGAGACCACTGGTAACGTGTGAAAAACTAGCCTTTAGGAATTTAATTATGGGTCTAACTGGTATAACTGATGCCGCTTATCTTCCAGACAGCAAAGTTATGAAGAGAGAATTAAAATCAAGGTATAAATCCTACGTTGCAATGTTAACTGAATTAATATCTAATCAATATTTTATATGTGTAACCGCTGATATATGGTCTTGTAATAATAAGAGCTACCTTGGCATGACTTGTCATTATATTAATGAAAACAATTATAATAGATGCTCTTATGTATTAGGATGTAGACGTGTCAAAGGTAGCCATACATATTTAAACATTGCAAAAGGTATCATTGAAATTCTTAAAACATTTAATATTAACAATTCTAAAATTACACATTGTGTGACAGATAATGCGTCCAATTTTGGAAAAGCTTTTCGAACATTTTCAATGCACTCACAAAAACAAAATGTAGCACCAACAACAATCTCTTTAGAAAATTTTAATGAAAGTTCTGACATAGAATCTGAGGTAGATGATACAAATTCAAATGTTGATGTTGTTGAATTATCAAACATTTTTTTAAATTCTAATGAAGTGGTTAATGAGTATGATGATGATATTAGTTTACCAGAACACCTAACTTGTGCTGCACATACATTAAGCTTGATTGCCACTTCTGATATAAGTAAAATTTCAGATATATCATATAAAAAAATATCAAAATCCGTATTTGAAAAATTACAGTCATTTTGGAATATTATAAGTAGGAGTTCGGTCGCATCAGACAAAATTTATGATATCTGCAATTGCAAGTTTCCAGTACCCATTTTAACAAGATGGAATTCTATGTTTGTTGCAGTTAAAAAAATTCTTGCTAATAAAGAAAAATTGTTGTGTGGGTTTGATGAGTTGAAAATAAATAAATTAAAAATTATTGAATGGAAATTTCTTGAAGAATACTGTTTAGTAATGGAACCTTTAGCATTAGCCCTTGATAAATTACAAGGTGAGAAATCTATTTTCCTGGGTTATGTAGCTCCAACAATAATCGCATTGAGACTCAGGTTGATTCAAGCTTCGCATTTAATACATTGTAGACCATTATCTTTATTAGTTATCAAAAGTCTTGAAAAGCGATTCGATTATATTTATAAATTAGAAACCCCCTTGAGTAAAACTTTTATCTTAGCTTCTATCAGTCACCCTAATTTCAAGCTTAATTGGGTGCCAGTAAGATATAAAAAATTATGTAAACAACTTTTTTCTTTCTGAATGTGACAAAGTAAATGCAGTTGAAAAACTCCAAGAAAATGCATCTGAAGATGAGCATGATGGTGCCAGTGATAATGAATTCTATAATATTCTAAATGGGACTGATGATGATTTTGAAGGATGTAACTCTGGAGATACTGTAGGAGAAAACAGAAGTGAAAAAAATAATTTGGCTAGTGTTCAAGCTCTTTCTTATTTAGACTGTAAAAATAAAGAATTATCATTATTAGATAACTTTCCCATAGTCAAACAAGTTTTTTTTAAATATAATACCTCGCTTCCATCGTCTGCTCCTGTTGAGAGACTTTTCAGTAGTGGTTCTCAAATATTAACTCCTAGGAGGAATAGACTTAGTGATTCAATATTTGAAATGCTATTATGCTGTAGGTGTAATCAAAATAAATGATATTTTAAGTTCATTACATTTAATAATATTATGTAGATACTTGTAGATTATATACACATTAAAAATCCATGTTTTTTTTTTTTTTTTTGAAAAACATTACTACTGTTCATTACATTTGACATACATGTAGATTATTATATACTTTTTAATACACCACATTTTATAATTAATTACTAAGATTATATAATTATCCTGATAATAAAAGATTGTAATTTTGTAAAGTAATGCTTAGTTTTTTTCTTTATTATTATGTTCCTAGTGCCAAACTAAAATACACCTAAATTTAAAATATTTAGTTAATAACTTATTTTGACTTTTGAATTATGGATATACATAAATTGAATTTCACACAATAAATATTTTATTTATAATTTAACTACCTATTACAATTAAAATGCTAAATGATAATTTTATTATTATAACAATAGCATTAATAATATTAATATTTAATTCCAAAAATGTGATACTTGCTTATTCATTAGGTATGTAAATATGCAGATTAGGTATACTGTTCTGTATTTGTTATTTCATTTATTTATTTATTTGAATGTCTTTAAAATGAGGCATGAGTGGTTTATTTATTATTTCATTAACGAATAATAATAATTTTTTACATTAATATAATAAAAAAACACATGAAACATTTGATGTGTTAGGCTATAGCTATATTATATGATAGTATAATATAGCTAGGTATAGCTATAATGCTGTAGACTGTATGGCAACAGTAAATAGAATAATGAAATAAAAACTATATGTTTAGTCAGATTATTTTAAAACCATTTAAAAAAAATTGTACTTATCTTTTTTTTTATCTAGATAAAAAAGTATTTATCTTTATCTTTATCTAGATAAATCTGAGTTAAGTTATCTTTTATCTCTATCTAGATACATTTGAGTTGCATTATCTTTATCTTTATCTAGATAAAAAAATACTTATCTAATCCGAACACTGGTAACCTTCATTCTATTATATAAATCTTAAATTATCTGTTAAATATACATTACATTTTATTCAATTGTGCTTTACTTAAATAGGGTAACCCTGATCTAGTATATTAATATTACACACCGAGGTCGAGTCCCCGAGACCTCGTTAATCAAAACATAACTTTATCGGTAAGAGGACGCGAGAGCGCTTCACGACAGGTGAAGAGGGGACGTTACAGTATGCATATCGTTGCATATTTTGTTGGCTGTACGATGTGGATACATGGTTGGATTTAGAGATGTCTGTACTAGAAGGTTGAGAATGAGTTTGTATTGATTGATTTTTTTAAAGTAGGTTGTAAATTTCGATTTTAGTTTTTAAACGCATTGCATCTGGTACTTTTTTAATTTCTTTGTATAAAGATAAACAAAATAATTAATTATCTTCGTCATCCTCTTTTTTTTTATAGTATTCCTGTGATTTAAACTTGTTTCTATTATGTTGGCAAAGTGCTCATTAGCAGGATAAAGTTTTATTTTTTTCGTTGCTGAAGAGGACTTTTGAACGTACCTTCTTCATTTGAAACTCTGAAACTATCTTCCTCGATCGAATTTTCAGTCGATGATTCTAAATTTTCATCACCGCCAACATCTGCAGTTTCAAAATTGCTCTTCGTAGAATTTTTTTTATGGTTGGCTGTAGAAATTGCAACCTTTTATAATATAAATATATAAATATGACGACTTCACTGCTCCCGATCCAGACTTAACTTCTTTCATTTTTTTTACTTCCTTTACATATGCATCTCGAATACCCTTCCATCTCTTTTGTAATTCTAATCCTGAAACAAACAATCGGATTGTAAACTGTGCCCATGCATTTTTTATGCATTAAAATGTATCCAAAATATCTCATATAATATTTAGCCAAAGTTATGAAAATACACGGAAAAAAAAGTAATCTGTATAGTCTATATATAAAAAATAATCATAAATTATTTTTTTATATTATATTTCAGATACTTGTCAACAGGTTGCTCGATAACCGATTTACACTATAGTTACAAAATTGGAGTATCTACTTTGAGTGGCATAATACGCCAGGTATGCCAAATCATATGGATTAAATTAAAAAATACTGTAATGAATGAACCTAACAAACAGAAATTGAAGACCTGAGGACAACAACAAGACATCTCCATATTTTGGCCAAAATCAGTTTTTGATTGTACATTATCAAGAAAAAAAAACTGCGTCGTTTAGTGCAACAACCAGACAAATCCGACTGTTAAATACAAAGATATCATATAAATGGAGATGTCTGGTTTTTATTTTAGTACAACAACAAGACATCTCCGGAGATATCTTGTTGTTGCATTGGGAACACTGTTATTCGCACATGATCCTCTTGTTATGATTGTGTTAACGTTATCACTGTATTACTAGTGGCGGACTGCTCACTACAATCACACTCGATATTCGATAATAGCAAAATATTATTAATATTTCTAGTATTAAAATATATATAACTGGAAACGTAATAAGTGTAAAAATGCGAATGTGTCTGGGGATGAGCATTATAGTTTGCGTGGGAAACATATTTTACAAAGGAAAACAGGGCCGGATTGTAAGTGTAAAAATAAATGTTTTTTGAAAGTTAGTGATGAAGAAAAACATAAAATTTTAAGTTGTTTTAACCAAATCGGAAATAAGGAAAAACAAGATACGTACATTGCGAGCTTGATAAAAATAAATAACGTAGTAAGACATAGACCAAAAAATAACACTAAACCAAGATCTTGTTCATGTATTTATAAAGTTAGGATAAATCGTGTGTAAAAAGTCGTTTTGTTCAATCTTCGGTATTGGAAAATCTAGAGTGGAAAGGATTGTTAAGTTGCTCCAAAACAACGTACCGAGCCCAGTGGATAGACGAGGAAAACACAGAAATAGAGGCAATATAAAAGATGAACACATTTTATTCCAAATTGATACACATATTCTAAGTTTTCCCGCTCGTCAATCTTATTATAGCCGTTCTAAGAATGATGAAGTATGATATTTATCTCCGGATCTGAATATAAGCAAAATGTATAATCTTTATTTAATGAAATATGAAAATGAAACATGGGAGTTAATGAAAAATAAAAATAATAGCATAAAACCAACAGTTTCCGATCATTTGTATCGAAATCGTTTCTATACAAATTTTAAATTGTCTTTCGGGTATCCACGCTCCGACACATGCCAAACTTGTGATAATCTAGTAAATTTAATATCCACAGAAAATGACGAAAATATTAAAAAAAAAATGGAAACCGAAAAATTATTACACCTATCAAAAGCCGATGTATTTTACAGTGATCTGAGGCACAGGGGGTACAGTCAATTGGTCGTATGAAATTGGTCGTGGTAAAATTTGTCGTCTGAAATTGGTCGTTTTGTAAATTGGTTGTTTGGTAAATTAGTCGTTTTCAATATAATATGTATTTTATGTAAAAAAATATTTGGTCATAATTTTGAATTTAATGTATGTGATAATAATTATAAGTTTTAAAAATAATATGTGAAAATAATTATAAGTTATGAGCTATCCCAGATATATATTCATCAAATGTTCTATTATTAAACGTTTTAAATATTGTATTTATCCTCTCAGCGGTGTCATTATATTTCTTTCGTTTTCTAGGGGTTTCTGCTCCAGTGCAATATTGGACCATTTTCAGACGGTTTAGTTTTTCTTCTTTTTGTAGGGCTCTTATAAATTTCCAAATGCTAGGGTGAATAGCATTCGATATGGATGAAAAACTATTATGCCATCCTTCTACCGAATTATTAGTTTTTGGAAGGTTATATTCATCAACATAGCAATTCCAAATTGTAATTGAAAATGTTGGATTTTTCCTTTTCCCGTTCCTGTCCATTTTACCAACCTAAGCAACAGTTGCTACAACAGATTGAGGACTTAGTTCAGTTTTCTTAGCACGCTCCTTTAAATTTGCCATTGCTCTTTTCGCTTCGATTTTGGCAATATCGGGAAAATGAACATGCGATATTTTGGTTACATCACTTAGAATGGAATTTTCATCTGTATGTATTCTAGCTTTACATTTTTTTTTTAAATTTTCAACACATTTCCATATAGTTTTTTAATCATTTCTACTTTCAAAACGATATAAAAAACCATCATGCACGAGCATATCTTTTCCTCTTTCACTTTTAATACAATTTAGAGGCATATTAATTATTATGTTTTATTAACTCGATTATATAATTATTAGCACTAGACTACACCGTCAATCACAGTCAACTAAAATTTGTAAACACAGTATACACTTTAGAAGACATGAAACATTATTATTTGTATTCCAGATAAAGAACATCCGATAATAGTTGTTCGCGCAAGTTATCGAGTGCGATAACTTCAAATAGATTTTATTGCCGCCCTAATCGCGACTCCTCTCTTCTGGGGTCGATGGCCCTATGATATGCTATTTTAAAACCGATTGCCCGAC
Source organism: Melanaphis sacchari (assembly GCF_002803265.2). NCBI lineage: Eukaryota > Metazoa > Arthropoda > Insecta > Hemiptera > Aphididae > Melanaphis > Melanaphis sacchari. The sequence goes on from NW_020270748.1 coordinate 19,584, forward strand.
AGTAAAAACGGATTAGTAGGTCAACGGCCTTCACAATCACATATCTTTACGGAATTATACCCGCCGTAAAGATTACGTACAGATATTGCCCTACCAAAAAGTGATATAGGGTTATTGGCCACTAATTTCGGAAAATATGCTACAACTATTTTACCAAACGACGAATTTACAAAACGACAAATTTTACCGCGACCAATTGTATACGACCAATTGACATAGATTCGAGGCACAGAACTGATGAGGCAAAGGTAGAAGGTAATAAAATAGATGTCTTAGCATTCGATTACCAACAAAACATGCCGTTACCTCACATTCCCTGTGGGGACGTGTTCTATAAAAGGCAACTATGGGTGTACAACTTTTGTATTCATTCTGCAAGAACTGGGAAATCGTACTTTTTTATGTATGATGAAGTAACGGCACACAAAGGACAAAACGAAGTTATTAGTTTTCTGCAATATTATTTTTCGAAAATTATGGACCAAACTGTAGAAAACGTTTACATTTTCTCAGACAACTGCAGTTCACAAAATAAGAATTTTGCTTTGACACAATATTTGTATACGATTGTAACAAAAAATTTATATGGCATAAAAAATATAATACATCGGTACCCGGAGCCTGGCCATAGCTTTTGGCCCTGTGACCGTGCATTCGGTTTAATCGAGAAAAACAGAAGAAAGCTTGAACGAATATATTTACCATAGGAGTATAAAGAACTAGTTAAAGGTACTTGTAAAAAATTTCATATAATCGATGTCAAACAAGACATGATCTTAAATTATAGCGAACATTTAAAACCCCTTTTTAAAAAAACCGTGACAAATAAAGACAAAGCTAATTTTTCTATTTTGTCGTATCGGTTTATTGAATATACACAACGTGGATTATATGCTAGTGTGTCTGTGCATTCAACTGCAAAAAATCATTTCATAATACAGAAAGCAAATACTACTTTAAGTCTACCCGAACCTACGTATTTATTATACCATGGCGCCCTAAAAATAAAAAAAGCCAAGTTGAAAGATGTAAGCGATCTTGCTTCGAAGTATGTTCCAGCTGAATGTTTATGGTACTATAAGGATCTTAAATCAAATGAAGATCAAGAAAATATTGACTACAGTGATGTAGAATAAAAATTGCTTTGTCGATTTTAACTGAATGGTAGGAAGCGTTGTCCATGACAATAACGGAGTTTGGTTTTAGGCGAGGTAGAATGCCCTCCATCCACTCACGAAATATGTCCCCATTCATTTCATTATGGTAGTCACCTGTGTTTTTTTTTTTTGATTCAAAACATAGCAAACTCCAGGTAGAAAACCGTCTTCCGAGCCGATGTGGAGAACAATGATTCGTTTCCCTTTGCCCGAGGGATTAACAGCACCTGTCGATAGTCCTTTTAGAAATGCATCCCGGTTAGATTTGATTGTTCCGTCGACCCACGTTTTCGAAGTACAGTCGCCAGCATTCACCCATGTTTCGTCGAGGAAATAAATATGTCAACCCTCTTCCCGGTATTTTTTGATGTTGTCCAAATACATTCTTCGCCACACAACAATCTCAATTTTTTTCGGTCATAGCACTGTTCCTACTTCTTTTACTATACCGGAAATCTAAGTCTTTCAAAAGGTGAAATAAATTTGTACGGGATATCGGTGGCAAACTGTCGTCGGCGGGTACGGCTTGGTAGATTTTGTCAACCGTAGGAATTTCACGGCGAAACCATATACTGTGAACGTGCCTGCGTACAGCGTTTTTCGCAAAATCATTAAAAAGATCCCGGAACGATTTTTTGTTTCTTGTTCGTTTTGGAATAGGCACAGTGTGTGTCTCCTTGTACGCCTTAATGATGTTGTGGACTGAACGGTCGCTAATACACAAAACTTCGGCTATTTGGCCTCGAATTCTCCTCATGGACATGGTAGGTTCGTCTTGTATAATACATTTGTACATATTTACAACACGGATTCTTAAATCCTCACTTATAATCTGAAATAAAAATATTTAAAAACATAAGTCTTAATAAATTGCTGTCTTGGAGGACATATTTGCAGTGTTGGGTAGTATTCTGAATAAAGTGTTCCAAATAGTATTTCCAAATTTTTAAGTATTCAGAATACTTTTTCCGACAGTATTTGGAATAACTACAATAATAATTTTTTCATTGTTTTCCTGAACATTTTTACAATATCATACACATTTTAAAATTTTAAACAAAGTATCAACAACTTAATTATATTATATTTAGAATTATCAAATTATATATGTTGGCAAATTTTACGTTTAATATTTAAAACAAAAATTTAAAAATATTTTAAAAGTATTTGTAATATTTTGGAAGTATTTAAAATACTTTATTCGGAATACTATTTTTATGAAGTATTTGAATTTTGAATATATGTTCTGAATACTATTTATCATAAGTATTTGAGCATTTATTTCAATTACTTTTTAAAGTATTTTCCCAAAGTGTGCGTATTTGAAATTGAGAATGATAACAGATTTATGTATTATATTATATAATAGGTACTCACTTTTCCACTTTTTCCCTTTTTAATTGGTGATGGGCCATATCCAGCATTATCCTCACTAGAGCTGTCTGCCATGTCAGATAAATAATTCACAAAATAATATAATAAAAAAACTGAGCAAATATCGGAGGGTGCGCGGTGTTTTGGTATGTTGCGGAATGAACGCGTAAACCACTTGTGGCATGGACGCAAGTGATATTATAGTTCACTACGTATACATCTGCTAAATGTCGGCGGCGGCGGCGCTGCCTACATCAACGCCAGCTGGTGGCAACAGACATGCGCGAACGAGACGAGTTTTCGTCAAGCGAGTGGGAATTCTTATTCTGAATAGAGTATAGTACCCACGCAATCTTTCACATTTTTTTCTTGAAACGTATGTAATGTACTTTTTTGCGCTGAAAATAGTGGTGCAATCAAAATTATTTATTTTATTTACAATATTATGATTTATGGTAATTTTATTTTAAAATAGTGAAGAAAGCAATGAAAATATTAATGAACAATCAAATGTCCACAATTTAGAATTATGTGATACTCAGATTAGTACTTTAACTTCTACTTCATCTTCTACAGTTCCATCTCGAAAACGACGTCGTCGTAATAATTTAACAAGTGAAAGAAATGATACATCATCATGCAGTCCTGAAAGAACTGAAATTATTCATCAAGCCGTGGCTAAAATGGTGGCTTTAAATCAATTGCCTATATCGTTCTGTTCTAGTACTGGATTTAATTATTTCATGTCCATCGTAGAACCAAATTACAAGGCAATTAAGGAAGAGGCATTAAAAAAGAGGCTTTATGCGCTAAAAACTGATATAAAAGAAAAAGTAAAAGAAAAATTGCGTTCTGCTCAAAGTGTATCGTGTACTTCTGATTGTTGGTCATCGTTGTCACAACAGTCATATATAACTATAGGTGCACATATTATTGATACACAGTGGTGCCCAATATCATTTACACTCACTACTCATGAGTTACACGAACGACACACAGCAGAAAATCTTACCCAGCAACTGGAGAATACTTTCAACGAATGGGAAATAGATAAAAAAGTAATAGCAGTTGTAACAGATAATGCTAAAAATATTGTAAATGCCGTCACATCATTAAGTTATATTCCTGAAATTTGTAGTAGTACATGTGCAGCTCATTCATTGCAACTTTGTATCAATAATTCTTTAAAAACAGATACGATAACTGAAATAATTCAAAAATGTTCTAAATTAATTGGTCATTTCAAACACTCCAATGTAGCAATGAATGAATTACATAAAAAACAAGAACAATTAGGCTATCCCAAAAGTTCATTGCTTCAATATTGTAAAACACGGTGGAATTCAATTTATACAATGTTGGATCGTCTTTTTATAAATAGAAGTGTAATATTGTCTGTATTAACCAATAGAAGTATAACTACATCAGAAATATGTAGAAAATTGGAGATTACAGGAAATCATTGGTGTTTAATAGAAACTTTGATATGTTTGCTGAAACCATTTTACGTTCTTACAACAGTTCTTTGTAAAGAAAATCATTCTCCCGTGTCTATGGTGAGACCTTTGCTTTATAAAGTTATTGAAAATCATTTAAAATCACGAGATGACGACATTATAATTATTAAAGACTTCAGAAAAACGGTTATAAATGAATTAACAAAGCGGTTTAATCTTCAATTTGAAATTACTAATACAATTTCTGTAAGTCATATTTCAAGTTTTTTAGATCCTAGATACAAGGATCTAGAACATGAACCGATTCATGTTAGAGAAGAAATTCGTAATCATGTTAAAAATTTATTGAATGATATTATTGTTCATCAGCAACAGCCGCAATAACATACATCGATCGGTAATAGCGATCTCAAATTTGTATATTGCCATGATAGTCTTCCTGAGAATGAAATATCTAATCAGTTTCAAGGCTACCTAGCAGAAACACAGTTAAGATTTGACTTTGATCCATTCGAGTGGTGGAAAACACGGGAACATAAATATCCAGCTATAGCGAAGTTGGCATTAAAATATCTGACAATACCGGCAACATCAGTCAGTTCGGAAAGATGTTTTCTACAGCAGGTAATATAGTTACGTCAAAAAGAAGCTGTTTGCTGTCGGAAAATGTTAATATGTTGATTTTTCTTTATCAAAATAGAAAACTATTAGAATGAAAATTATTATGTTTATTTTTTACAAATTATTGTTATTCAATATCACATAACATATAGTATTTATAGGTATAATATTCTAATTATAATTTATAACACAATACATACATGGATATCTGTTTATCTATTAGGATTTATTAAACTATAACATTTATATTATATTATTTATCATAATCAGGGCCGGCCCCAAATACAATTTTTCAACTACCATGCTCATTATTAAAAACGCTCTGTTGATTGTACTAAGTGCATTATATTTATTTATTATATAAAAATTCACTCTTACATTATAATTAAATATATAAAACTTAAAAAAATCTATATTTTATCAAATATAAAAATGTTTACCTTATTACGATTTAACAACAACTTTTTAAATTTACTTGCCGCTTTAGCTGCATCATCTATAACATCATCAAATGATATTTGGTCACAAACTTTTCAATAGACAAAATTGCCATATTGTAGACGATTTTGGTTCATAGTAAGATCTTAAATAGTTTTATGATCTTCAGCTTCAAACTTCTTTCACACGTAGCTGTGGTGACTGAATAGTTAAAATATTCTTAATGCCACTTCAGATTAGGATAGAAATCTTGGAGTGTATAGTGATTAATATATTTTAGTAAATCTAAGTTGTGTGGCGAACTGAAATGAACACATTAATTTAGATGCTTGAGGTAAATTTTCAATTTCTAAAATAATTCAGGACCATCTATATCATGTTCTATTAAGCGCCTCATTAACTAACGTTTAATTTCATCGGATGGCATAATCTTTAAACAATTTCAGTTAAAATGAATTCTGATTTATTTCTGACATTTTCAAATCACACTAAACTTGTTAATGAGGTCTGATTGAAAACACTGGATTCTTAAGTTATTTTCATCTGATACTTTTCCTTCATCGTCGCTTCACATGAATCCTTCACTGGAATCTTACGTTTACGCTTATCTTAATCTGATGAAATATTTACGAACATTTTGCCGTACGTTTCGCCTCATCTAATAGTTATAAATCCAATTTTCTGATTTCTTCAATTGATAATGGTCCATTTATAAGGCTGCATGTAACATCTATTGTTTGATTCTTTGATTGTAATAAAATATTGACACAGTCAATTTGACTCAAAACGTCATTCAAAAGTTTATCAAACATATAAATTTTAAATTAATTTGAATTAAATTTTAGCTTTACCTCTCGTATCGTGTTGAAGTAATATCAGCGCTTAGGGTTTTAATAATTTAAATGCTTTCAATTATTTTAGAGCTGAAACCTTTGTTTTTGTAGACCAGCGTGTACAATGTGATTTTAAGGTAACATTTATTACACTCTTTAACTTTTCCCATCTTGATGTAGATCCAGAAAATAAGTATATACTTTGGACTATTCAAAAATGTAGTGATAGTTGGAGATGTATCTGCTGCTGTACGCCACAAATTCGAACTGTGTGCAGCACCTTAACAAACACGGCAATCTATTTTTATAAAATATGAGCTTTTACACCATATAAATGCCAGCCATATAGAACCATATCGAAGCCTTGGCCTACAATCATTAATATTTAATCCATCATCAAACAGTTTTGTTATTTCACCAGCTAACCCAACACCCTTTTTTTCCTGTGTAGCTATAAAGTCAATAAACGTCTCCTCAATTGTAACTTCTTTATCAATATACGTACGTATCGAATTATTTCTGTTAACTTTCTTTTATGAATGTA
>NW_020270748.1:29148-44933 GCF_002803265.2 Melanaphis sacchari
TAATGCAAGTAACGATTATCCATCACGACTTATGTAATACGTCACCACTGTTTCGCTCATTCCGTACCCAGAGTAATAAAAGACTGGGTTTTCATGTTCAGTTCTGGTATTTATAGCATAACAAACATGAAATTGTTTGTTGTACCTAAAGCGTTACATTACGTTAGAACAAATTACAAAATTATACCCATTAATACAAAATAATATGTATATTGTAATAAGATGATTATCTTTATATTATTATACTTTAATAAATATAGGTACAAAAATCTGCCGTCCTGTATATTTTTGCCGCCCAGGCAATGTCTTTGCACAGTGCCTAGCTGAATTTGGTTTTCTGCCAGGGGCGCTACTGGTTCTTGCTACGGCCCTGATCATAATATCATATTAATTAATAATTATCACTATTTTATTATATTATACGAGTAAATTATGCATGTGAAAAAATTGGGTTTATGGTCCAAAATAAATAAATAAATAAAATTTAAAACATGTTCTTATTGTTATAAATTTTTATGCTATACATAATTGTTCAATTATTTTTGAATATAAGTAAAATAAATTTCAAATAATAAACACTTGTCAAAAAACCGCATTCTAAAATACTAGTTTTCTGTGGATGTTCTGTTCATAATATTTATAATTGTTAACCGATCACTGTCGATTGTCATGTAAAAAGCAGGAAGCCATTGGAAGATATTTAATGTATTGAAAATAAAATTTTAAATGTAATAATAAACGCGTGATTTAATAGCAAAATTCACGGACTCACGTGAAGTTAAATACACGGATTCACTTGTATTTAAATTCATAAATTCACGTGAATTTATTTCACGTGATTGTGTACGTAAATTTTAATTTCACGTGTATCCGTGAATTTAACTACACGTGAAATAGAGACCTCTAGTCGTGACCGTTATTTGTTGTTACTTAGAATGCTCCATTTTAGCTACAACAATGAGCAAATACCTGGAGATCGACTTTCTAAGATTCGAATGCCATTACAAGATATAACTAAAAATTTTAAATATGCCATGATACCATTTGAAAATCTAGCAATAGATGAAAGTCTTGTTCTGTGGAAGGGTCGTCTTTCATTTACACAATTTATTAAAACAAAGCGACACCGATTTGGAATAAAAATTTTTGTTATTTGTGATGTAGAAACTGATTTCATTCTAAATATTCTAATATATACTGGAAGCACAACAGAATATAGAAAAACAGACCCAAGCCTCGGTATATCTGGAACTGTGGTAAATACATTGATGAAGCCATGCTTGAAAAAAGGTCACAAGCTATTCATTGATAATTGATATACTTCACCTTCGTTAGCCATGTTTCTTTACAAAAAAAAAACAAATGTTACTGGAACTGTTAGGAAAAATCGTAAAGGAATGCCTAAACTAACATCGAAACTTGAAGTTGGTCAAACAGAAAGTCAACACACAACAACTATGCTAGCTACAAGATGGAAAGATAGAAGAGATGTTTACATGTTGACAACACAATTTGAAAATAAAATGATTGCTATTGGTAAAAAAGATCATCATGGAAACCAAGTAAATAAACCTCTATCTGTGTTGAAATATAATGAAAACATGGGTGCTATAGACAAAACAGATATGTTGTTGAGCTCAATTGAATGTGTGAGAAAAACCATAAAATGGTATAAAAAACTGTTTTTCTACTTGGTAGATCTATCCTTACTAAATGCATATAGTTTATACAAGACTGTTACTGGAAAACATTTACCATTGGCAAGCTATCAGTTTCAACTAATCCGGGAAATACTAACAAAATATTCAAAGAAAAGTGCTTTGAACAAAACAGGTCGTCCGCGCAGCAGTGATACTGTGATACCTATGCGATTGACAGATAGACATTTTCCATCCACTGTACCACCAACATCTAAGAAGACAAATCCTCAAAGACGGTGTAATATATGCCAAAAATTAAAAAAGAAAAGAAAAGACACAACATTCATGTGTACAGAATGCAATATTGGGTTATGTCCAGCTCCTTGCTTTGAAATATATCATACTAATAATAAGATTTGAATTTTTTACTATATAATTTATTTTAAATACACATTATTTTGTTACTATTATACTGAATTAACTGATTACTATCTAATTATTAATAAACAGTTAAAAATATAATTTGTAGGTACGTTGCATTTTAATTATTTCAATTTCATAGTATGCGGTTCCTACGCTAGGTTTCCTAGTTTGGTTACCCCTGGTCGTATAAACTTTTAACTTATAATTCAAGTCAATATATATATATATATTTTTTTTTTGACTTCAATATATGGTTCAATTTAACTAAATTGATCATTTAGGAACATTAAAAAAAAAAAAAAAAAAAAACAAAAACAAAAATAATTCAGCAGAGATGAGTATTTTAGAAAAAAAAACTTAGCAATGAAAAGGTTAAACAAAAAATTCCCATAGAACAACGGTTTTCAAATGTAAGTCATCTCCCACAATCTTGTTCTTCAAGAAGATGCAACAATTGCAGTGCCAAAGATAAGCCCCACAGAATCAAATGAGAATATATGTCCTGCAAAATTGGCTTGTGTTTGACAAATGACAAAAACTGATTTATACCTTTTCATACAAAATAATCTGTTATACTTTGGTTCTATGGTAAAACCACCAGTTTTTTAAAAATGTGTTTGAAAAAATTTTTTTTTATAATATGATAATGTTATATTTTGATATTTTAATAAAGAAATTTGAATTGGAAAAAAAAATTAATGTGCTACTCAAAGAATTAATACGTACGTGCTAATCGCATGTCAATATTTCTATTTTTAGTCAGTAAATTATTCAATCTATTTTGGAAAACTTCAATATTGTTATTTCATTGAAATGCATTATTTTAATAGTCATTTTGCCATCGTCGATTGTTGTTGATACACGCATGGACGTACGTATACATATTTTATTAGTTGTATACATTTTAGTGCACGGAAAAAACTAAATAGCTGGTTTAACAATTTTTACGGTTGAACGAACAATAATTTAGAGTTACATATCGTCGCTGATACTGCAACAAGACGTATCTCAAAATTTGACAAAATGAGATTATTGTTGATATTGGTAGATAAACACCGTCCGAAAATATTTTATTTCAGACTTTTTTTGCTTAGACAACTGGTTAGACTGTAAATCACAAAAATGATAACACAGCGTATATCAAACGTTGGTCATAACATAACGTATCTCATTAAAATCACATTGAAAATCTCTGTTCCTGCCTGGAGTCTCAATAAAGTAAGTTTATTTTTTGATTTTTCTTAGATATTGCTATGAAATGGCATATTTTCTATATTTGGTTATTATATTATAATAATACAGAACGAATTTATGCTAAAACATACATAATAATATACATAATTATGTTAAGTAGTATAACTCTTTAAAATACTATTTTTTTTCAGTTGAGATAGGCAATGTTCATAAAACCATTATATTGATATAGGTGTTGTTATTTATTATGTTTATATTTTTGCTGAATTCAAAGTTAGATTGTTTTACATTACAAAATGTAAATTAATAATGTTGTATATTATTTTTATTCTTTTATTATCCTATTTTATCCTATTACTTATACAATTATCTTTTCTTTTTACTTTTTAGATAAAACTAGATAATTCTGCTCATAATATAATAATATTTTATTACATTATTATAATAATGGAATCAGATACAGCTGATAGTGATACAGACGTTAGTTGCTACTCCTATTCAATTGATGAATTATATGAAGCTGTAGAAAATAGTTCAAAATTAGTAACTAGGCAAACTACTGTTAATAAAACAATATCAAAACCAGGGTCCTTAAATTAAAATGAAACAAATAAATTAGACTGTTATGTGCTCAATGACTGTAATTCAGAAATTAATATTGATAATATTGAAACATTTGAATTTAATGAAACTATGTTAAATAATGATAATATGAAAATAATTCCCAATTATGAAAATGAAACAGAAAGTGTAACAAATCATAATATTATAGCTGATATTATACAAGATGATGACACCAATAAGTCTTATTTAGAGCATAATAATAATATTATACAAAATAATAAGGATATTAACGTAAGTGTTGAAGATACCATTTCCCAAAACATTGGAAGAAAACGTAGTAAAAAAGCCATTTCATATACCTGGAGTAGAAATGATGCAAAATGTAAAAGAATGCGAGGAGAAGCCTATTTAGGATATAGAAGGAAGGAAAAACAAAGCACCTTAAATATATTGCATGACACGCCAAGAGAAGAAAGACAAATGGGCCCACCATGTCAATCAAAAATATGTAAACAATGGAAAACAAGATTTTGTTCTGAAATAAAATGTGATGATCTTTTAAAAATATTTAATTATTTCTGGAAAGATCTGGTATGTTGGAAAGAAAAACAAATTTACATTTTATCTTTAATTGAATTGGTAGAACCTAAACAAAGAACAACTAAAAGTTTAACTTCTCGAAGGAGTGGTACATATTTTTACTACTTAAAAGTTGGTAATAGTAAATTTTGTGTATGCCGTAACATGTTTTTAAATACATTTGGATTAAAAGAGTCAACTATTAGGTATTGGTTACAAAAAGAGTCACTGTCTGAAAACATTTTACCAAGAAACGTCAGAGAAGATTTGGGAATATATGATAAAGAAATTGAATGTGAAATGGAAACAGAAAATGATGTATCAATTGGGCACAAAAAAGGAAATTCAAGACGAGCAAAAAAATATAAGAACGAATACTTAGAACATTTTTTTAACAAACTTCCTAAACTTCCATCCCATTATTGTAGGAAGTCTACTAGGAAACTGTACTTGCAAACAGACATTACTTCAATTGCTCACCTTTACAATATTTACTGTGAAGCATGTAAAATTGATAATGAAGAACCACTAAGTAGAAAGAAGTTTGTTAATGTTTACAATGATAAAAATTTCTCAATATTTATGCCAAAGAAAAATCAATGCGATAAATGCTGTGAATATAAAGTTAATAATGTATCTGAAGAAGAATATCAAAAACACATTACGCGAAAAAATCAAGCCAGGGAGGAAAAAAACAGAGATAAAATATCTGCTGAATCTGGTGAATGTCACACATTTACATGTGATCTAATGGCTGTACAATTATTACCTCTTTGTCAAGCCAGTGCTTTGTATTATAAAATGAAATTGGCTGTTCACAATTATACCATCTATAACTTAAGTACTCACGAAGCAATTTGTAATTGGTTTGATGAGAGCCAATGTGATCTTGTGGCATCAGTTAAAGATCATTTAAAGCGTACATATTGGTGTATAATGCAGCGTTTTCAAAATGTTGATTTGATAGATATTTTTGAACATAAGTCAGAGGTGAGGGAATATTAATTGGTAAGTGAGGTCCACATGTATTATATCCTGGCAACAGTGTTCCAGTAAATGGTTTTTGTGACCAACCAATGTTTACTTCTACTACATTTTGTACAAGAGAATCGCCTATTGCATGTTCAGGGACCGACATAATTGGTATTTCAATTTGATTAGGAATAATAATTGGTACATTACCATTATGTATACTTTGATCACAATTTCCATCTGAATCTGAAAAATCAGATTCTCCAACATTTTGTGAAGTTTTAGGCTTCCAAGTACGATCAGCATCTGAATCATCTCCACTCTCACATTCAAAATCTGAATCACTTAATGTAGCCATCAGTTCAATAAAACTTGTACTTAACTTCGCACGACGCATAGTTAAAATTTAAATTTAAATTCAATAAAATCAAAAATATTTAAAATTATTATGACACCTACTTAACACATAACCCGAACACGCACAAATGTGTAGGTCAACAATACGACGTTATTTCGCGCGAATGGTGAACAACAACTAATGTCTAATAAAAAAATTAAAAACATCGTAAGATTTTAATTTAAATCGATATGTATTACGATAAGATATGTTAAATACAAGTTATTTATAACCATCGGAAATTGACTATATTTGGACTGTATAAATGAGAAATTACAAAAAAAAAAAAAAATATGTACTAAATTATAAATAGAAAATTGTGGAATTATTCTGGTTGGTTATCGGTTACATACACAATCGTGTTGTGTAGGAACGAAACCCGTATCATATTTCATAAAAATAATACAATATTTTGAATCTAACTTACACATTTGTGTAGGTTAGTAAACAATAAGAACTAAAATAAAACTTAGGCTCGGTATTTAATTATTATGCACATAAGTGTAGGATAGGTGAAAATTGCTATGATGGTAATTTGTTAGTTCGGGCTGAAAGGGATATCAATCGTTATCCCTGAAAAATAAGCATTTGTAGTTTTGCTAAAAATAGATTAATGTTTAGTTATTTTTATAAGTTTAAATTCAATAAAAATATTATATTTAATGTAATCATTTTCTGAACTAGTGTAGTACGCACGATTTAACCCTAGTACCTATTCGAGACCCAACTCGAATGCGCCGGTCCAATTGGTACCGAACCATTTTTTTATCGGATTATCAAATTAATAGCTATACTATTGTAACAATAATGTATATTATTGTTACATGATACCTATGTATGTGTCAATCCCGTAGTAGGCAATAGTGGGATATTTATGCTGAAATAAACATTGTTAATGATTGTGATGTCTGTGGCCAATACGCACCATTTATCGAAAGGGCAGTTCGAGACTGACCAGCAATAAACACGAACTCACCAAAAAACATGAACTCACCAACACCGGATTGTTTATCACCATCTACATTTTGTTAAGTACAAACCAAAAATATATTTTGAACAGAGATTTAGGCCTAGCGCACACGATGCAACTGTTTTGGGACAAAAGTTGCAAATCAATTTAGTTTACAATCAAATTGAAACCAGTACGAAACTGGTGTCCGCACACGGACATGACTGATTTTAGATCAGTTGGTGTAATCTATTCGAGCAGTGCAGTTGGTTTTTCGGTTTTTTGCTATGTCGAATTCGGATTCAGATGAAGAAGACATCATTGATTATTATCAATACCGCAAGCTACGAAGAATACAGAGGGAGCATTGGGTACATCCATACATAATAGAAAATGCGAACTTATGGCTATTTGTAGCAGCACAAGAATTATCTCAGACGGATAGAAAGTTTATTGCATTCTACAGAATGTCGAAAGAAACTTATCAGGAATTAGTAAGGATGGTCGGCCCTTTCCTGGAGAAAATGAACACAAATTTGAGGGAATGTGTGCCTGCCGAGTCACCGTCAATACCGCGAATCCAAAAAAGCGAATATCAAAATAGCGACGGCAAAATAGCTAAGTATAAAATAGCTAAAAGGCATAATAACGAATGTTCAAAACAGCTAAAGTATATTATTTTAAAATGATCATTATTGTACGTGTTTAGAAATACATCAGAGTTTAGTCGTAAATCAAATTAAATATTAAAAAATTAAATATAAAAATTAAAAGATAAAAGATATTATATAATATTTATAATTTATACTTGTAGTGATAAATTATAGGCTATGCCTTTCAAATAATTTAAGATATTTCTTTCTGTATATTGTTTTTGAATTTCTAAAATTCTTAATGCAGTATCTTGATATTTTTTCTTTTTTTTTATTGGATTTTGTCCGCTTATGTATTGCTCTATTTTCATTTCTGTGTTAGTCTGTTCTTGTTTGAACCCTTCTATAAGTTTCCAAAGTGTTGGGTGACACGATCCAAGTAAATGATTAAAACCACGATTCCAACCTATAAAATATGTAAAAATCTATAAAATATACTTAATATATTTTAGATATATTTATTTATAAAAATTAGTTACCTTCGACTGAATTATTAGTCTTTGGCAAATCTATCGCGTCATAACAATTCCACATTTCTAGAGGAAATGTTGGACCTCGACGTCGTTTACGCACCGTCTTTCCAAGCCAAGTATCTTCAAAGTAGTCCAGTAGTGGTCGAAAAAGTTCTTCGTGTTCTATGTAATAATCACTTTCACATAAGTGCTCGAAACTTGCTATTACGTCAGATACTGGTACATAAGCAAGTGCTGGTAACAATCGTATTTGAATACAAAATTCTGCATCAGTTATATATTTTTCGTGAATCGTGGGTATCGATTGTATTTTTCGCCATACACATTGACTTAAGTGAAAGTGACAGCCACGAGAAATTATATTGGGAAAAATTTCCTTAAATGCCAATATCGCACTTTGTTCGAAGTCAGTCATAATAGTTTTAGGATTTAATGGTATATGCGATTTTAGTGTTTTGATTAAATAAGAATATGTTGAAGTACTTTTATCAGGTAATAATGCAAAAACTACTGGTATTACAGTATTATATATCAATACGTGAATAGTGTATATTTGTGTGAATATAGAAGGAGCGCTCTTAAATGTACCGTCGGCGAACCAATGTTCAGATTCAGACATTAACTCTAATCCCTCACGTGTACAAAATATTAAAATTCTATTTTTTGTAGGACCATTAATTTCATAATTATCAAATAACAAAAACTTACTTCCATTGTTTGTTTGTTTATAAATGTCTGGAATTTCTCCTAAATCTTTCAAGGTTAGTGGATTAGGTGGAGAATGTTGATTACATTGCCTAGTTCGCTGAATAATTCTTTTAAGATTTGGTACACTTGTGAGACTCCCTTGAATTACATTGGATGATGCCGTTTTTACAATATCACTAATAATTTTACTTGGATTATGTTGAGTAGTTAAAGCACTTTTTTTCATTTCTTCAGTTAGTTGTTTGACTTCGATTTTAGCTGGATTGGGGACATGTACATGTTTGAATGAAGAATCTTTAATAACCAAATCATTTTTAATATTAATTCGACCACGACATTTTTCAACTTCCGCACATCTCCAGTATGAAACTTCGCCGTTTTCGCAATCTTTCCGATACAAAAACCCATCGTATTTTACGAGTGGTTTATTTTTTTGTGATATTAAATATTCGATATTTTTAAACGACATAACTGTGAAACTGTATGATACACGAGTTATATAACTATAATACTGTGCGGTTTAACATACACTGTCGCTGTCGAATATTGTGCTCATATCTAATCCACCTATTTTATTATTATATCTCGTCATAATCTCGCCATATCTTGTCGTAATATATACCTATTGGATAACCCAGCTATAAAACTGATTGTGATTATCTGTATCTTTATAACTATTACTAATCAGGAAAATAAATTAAAAATAATATACTTTGGCTGTTTCGAACATTCGCTATTATGGCTTTTAGCTATTTTATACTTAGCTATTTTGCCATCGCTATTTTGATATTCGCTTTTTTGGATTCGCGGTATTGACGTGATACCTGCCTGCCGGTGAACGAATATTGATCACATTCCGGTAAGTTCATTTTTTATTTTTTTCTACAAAATATTTCAAATTATAAGATATAAAAAAAAGAATTAGTAATCAAATCAGTTTTATTTAATTAATACATTTACAATTTGAGAAACATTTTTTTTTTAAATACAATTTATATATCTGAATTATGTAGATCCTGCGAAAAATCGTTGTAAAAATCTGTTGTTTGTGACACGTGAGACATTTGAGAAGAATTAGACGCTGATGGGATCATTGTTTGGAAAGTTGATACCTGTGGCTGGTACTGCAGTGGAGTTGATATATCGTCAATAATGTTAAAAACACGTCGTTTAAATAATTTGATTTGAGAATCATTTAAATCTTCCAGTTCTGGTATTAGACTGAGTAGAAACATTTTGATACCCTGTTGTCTATCAATTTTTTGAGAGCTATTCTCTGCTTCATTTATCTGCAACCTTGCTCGTTTGGCATTAAAATAGTCAGCTACAGAATGATCTGCGGCTGCTGCTGATGTTTTTTTTTTCAAAGTCAATTTTTCCCTGGCTTGAGTGGATGATGATAATTTTACTGGTTGATCAATTGTTTGTTGAAATGGTGTTGAATTCTCGGTTGAATTACTAAGTTGAAACGGTGAATTTACTGGAGAGTCAGGGAATGATGTTTGCGTAGGTACAAATGTTTGTGATATATCCATTTGGGATGCACTATCCTCAAATATTTCTGTATCGTCTACAACTTCACCAGGTGAGTTAAGTGGTACTGGTGGCAAATTTCCGGTTGATGGAGGAGCGGATGTTTTTATAAACGGCAAACAAAAATGCATGGCGTCTTCCAAATAATATGCCTTTTTTTTTGCTCCAGCTCCACTTGGAGGTGGTTTCATTTTACGCATGAAAACTGTACGTAGATTTCGCCACTTCTCTTTGCATTCGGCAGCTAAAATAAAAAAAATAAAAAAAATCGGAAACTCGCTCTGCTGTACAGTCACGATCATTTCAATCAAAAAGTTTTAACGAGCGTCTGAAGCTGTAATTTTTACAAAAATTCACACGTTTAAATAACGATTTACTACAAACATATACACTGACAATTCATCTTTTATAATATAAAATAATCCCAAAATCTATCCTATAATGCTTAACCTATAAATTCATCTCTTGTATCCTACCCAACTCCTGTATCCTGTACTTTTTTTTAATTTTTATTTTCGTAAAAATTTAAAATGTAGACACTCGTAAAAATGTTTGGTTTTTAGTTTTAGTTTTAAACTCCTAATCTTTTAAAAATTATACCATGTATAAGTGATGCCAAATATAATTTTCTATATGGACTACGATATAATATACTATATGATATGTAGAGAAAAAATAAATATTTATCATCGATAAAATTGTAGAACCTTGTATTGAAATTCGTATTATTTCAGATATTTGGCTACTGGTGGAACATTTGTTGCGCTTTCATTATATTATGCCAGAGGTGAAAGCACAGTCAGAAAAATTATCAGGGAAACTACTGACATCATCTGGAATATACTGAAGGATATTTATATGCCTGTACCAACACAAGATCAATTTAAACACATTGCTGATCGTTTTGAGCTGCTATGGAACCTACCCAACTGCATTGGTGCCTTGGACGGGAAGCACATCCGAATTGAGAAATTTCCACACACAGGTTCTGAAAATTTCAACTATAAGCATTTCCACTCTACCGTACTTATGGCATGCTGTGACGCAGATGGCCTATTTACCATTATTGAACCAGGTTTTGCTGGACGTAACAGTGACGGAGGAATTTATAAAGCATGTACAATGAACTACTGGATGACCCATGGAAGTTTTAACATCCCCCCACCCTCCTCATTACGACATGATAAAAGTAACACTCCATTTCCTTACTATTTTGTCGGAGATGGAGCGTTTCCACTATCTCGAAACTTATTGAGACCCTATTCAAGTAGATCCCTCGATAATACGAAGAGAATATTTAATTATAGATTGAGCCGTGGAAGAAAATCTATTGAATGTGTGTTTGGTATGGCAGCAGAAAAGTTTGCGGTGTTGAATGGGCCCATACGATGTCGTGATCCAACAACAGTGAATGATATAATAAAATCTGCCTGCATCTTTCACAATTTCGTACGGAAGCGAGAAGGAATTGAGTACAGACCCCACGATACAGCACAAATGAACGAGACAGCGGAAGTACCGACCAACGTACGAGTATGAGATATGTCTATACACGAGGGTTCTTCAGCGACTACTTTGAGGAATTATTTGGTAAACTATTTCCTTTCTCCTCGTGCAAGTCTCCTCTGGCAGTGGAAATTCGCAGTACCGGAAGGGAATACAGAATAATTTTACAGTTATGACTTAATTTTTTAAAACGTTATTAACATAATATGATTAAATGCGAGTATTTCACCAACATAAAAAATTATTTTTTTAACATCTCTAATTATGTAATATGTATATACAGTGGTCGCCGCTTAATGTAATCACTTTGATACGGGACATAATTGATAATATAATCCGATTGATAACACTAAACGAAAGTTGAAAAAAAATAAAACATACTTTAATATTATATTAGCAAGTATTATTATTTATAATTCATTATAATTGATAACTATTTAAATTTTAAAGTATATGCACAATTTAAAATTGTTTAAAAATAAAATAAAATGTAATTATATATTAATATTAATTTGTACCTACAAATTATATTAATTAATACTAATTTTATAATATTTTTTTATTGTATCGTTAACAAATCATTGATAAAATGTTCATATTTATAATGTTACTTAAAATTTGATGAGTGATGTTGCACACTTAGTAATATTTATAGGGTCTCTCTCATTCAAAAAAAGTTGTAAGGTTTTTTAGTACGTATCCGTTTGTGGCTAAAGCTCAATTTCTTCAAGTTTATGTGTTTGTAATAAAGCATGTAAAACATCTTCTTCGGTAAAATTTGATGTAGTAGTAGTAGTAGGTATATTTTCATCAATTTTTATACCAATTTTTAAAAACAAAGTCTATTTCTTCAAACTGATAACATTATGCGGCGTATTACTCCGACTCGTACTTATAGACAATAAGCGATTGATAACATTAACCGTGATTACAATAAGCGGCGACTACTGTACAAATATTATATACCACAATGCAATCTTGTAACTATATAGGTAATATTTTAATGCAAATTTTCTCTACGTTTACAAAATACAAATACAATACATTTTAAATAGTTATAAATTACTGAAGTTTTCATACCTGGCATATTAACTTGGGAAGCCACATCTTGCCATGATTTTTCCGTCAAATCTTTCCTGGAATACGCAGGAAGTTTATAGTTATAGAGCTCTTCATGCTTCTCTACCTCATTGACGAGCTTTAAGTTAAGTTCCTGGTCACCCATTTTCAGAAATCGCAAAAAACAAACTGAATATAATATTATAATAGAACGAATACGAATACTGCACGTGGTTAATTATAAATATAAACAAAAAAAAAATAAAATAAACAACTGCAACGCAACTGCAACCGCGGGAAACGGTTGTGTACAACCGATTGTAAACTGATTGTAAACTAATTTTAGTTTTATCGCCTCGTGTGCGGACGGCCACAGCTATTTGATGCCAAGGTCACAAAACAGTTCCGCGTGCAACTGATTTGCAACTTTTGTCCCAAAACAGTTGCATCGTGTGCGCTAGGCCTTATAAACCAAACGTGTTTTATTTATTGATAAGATCCCACATACCGTGTTCTAACCCCCTAGCTACGGAAAATTTATCCATAAGGACCAGAAAACCTTCCCTGGACAACTAATATAGTAACTAGGTTCCCCAGCCACGTTACACCATCATGAATTTTTTTTTTTAAATATAAAAAACTTTTGTTCAGATAATGATTACATTAAATATAATATTTTTATTGAATTTAAACTTATAAAAATAACTTAACATTAATCTATTTTTAGCAAAACTACAAATGCTTATTTTTCGGGGATAACGATTGATATGGTATTAATTATAGCTATACACTTTGTAATTGGCTTGTTAAACATTTGTTGTTATAAAAAAATAATAATTAATGTGTTTTCAGAAAATGGTAAATACCATTGACAACGATCTGATACGGTACGGAATGTAGCAAATAAAGCGGTGTAATAATATTATTCTAGTATCATAGTTTTACTATTAAACGAAAATAATATCATTGTGGTTTGATAAACAGGGGAGAGGGAAGAGTAAAGCGCGGGAGCCCTAGGTTAATCACATATTATCATACGCATATTTATAATACTACTCAAATATTGTAAATTGAGATAATGATGTGATTCATTCTTGACTTTAAAATGTAGCACTTACATAAAATATTTAATTTATTATGTTTAAATTGAAATTATTTAATATATACTCTATAATTGAACACTAGAACACATCAAATCATTATTGTATATATAATGTATAAATGTTTAAAATATTTAATGTTAAAAAGTTTTTTTTAGATTTTACAAGGTCAATGGGGAGCGGGCTTCAATAAGCTTTAGCTCTCCCCTTTACGGGAAACCTCTGTTGCTACCCCATCATTTTACTCCAAATGACGCCCATGCACGGAGTGTTGAGAAATACATTCAGGGTGTATATACAACCGGATCGTCGTCAATAGCGCTTACCGCCGGCAGATCGCATGACATACCTGTACGAAATCGGACGCATTGTCGTACGTTTTCACTTATTTTCCATGAAATATAGAATCACACAAAATGTAATCATGTGGGAGTTTTGCAAACGTCAATCACATATATGATACATATCTATGATTTTTACACACTGACGAAGGGTTGAGATTTTCTTTTGTGATTTATTTGATAACGTTATAAACAAAATTTAAAGGGAATACAATAGAAACGTCAAACACAATGAATTACATGCAGAGTTGTGCAAAATTTTATCCAGAATAAAAAATTATACTAGGTAGTACAAAATATGTATCATATAATGGTAATAAGATTATAATTTATAAGTCTTCTAGTTAATAATAGCATAAATTATACTGTAATATATTAAACTAAATTATTTTTTTTAATAATTTATGAAAAATTTAATAATAATTTTATTTATTGAAATTTAAAATTTGCTATATTTATTTATTTTCATTTTTGCCAAAATATTTATTTACATTTTTGTTATTACTATTTACTACTATTTATAATTGTTGTAATTATTCTAAAATAATATTCATATTTTAATATTACTAAATTATTATTAAAAAAAAATATGTTAAATTCTTTATTTTCTTCTATAGATTTATATCTGTTTTATATATAATATTTTAAAATATTTTCACCATCGTGTAATTTAAAATACCTACAATGCCAACTATTAGCCTGTTTTTAATTACCAACCCTATGGTTATCCAAACAAAATTAACGAAAATTACTCGAATTATAACGTTTAATAATTATCCGAATAATTTTTTATTCGAATACATTTTTATTTAAATAATCGTGAAAAAATCATTCGAATAAAATTTCAATCGAATAATGCCCTACTCTGCCTGTATGTAATTGCCATTTACCTATTATTAAAAAAAATTCTAATAATTTATATTTTTAATGATAAAAAATATTAAAAAAATAAATTGTAAAAAACATTTTTAACTATACATTTGGTCTAAATAGATCAAAGACAGTCCTAGGTCTATTAAAATGAGAAGGACAATGATATTATGTAGTACTTACCAAAAAAAAAAATTAAAGAGCCAACTAGTATAGTGCCTATAAAAATCACGGACCCAACTAGTGTAGTAATTTTTAATTCGGGACCCAACTCGGATGCAGCCAATTGGACCGTAGAATCTATAAGCGCAAAATATGATAAAACCCCAAATACGGGGTTTTATCGATTCCGCCGTTCAATATCAATTCTGACGGCTATTGATTTTGCCTGATATTAGTACATATAAATTGATTCCGCCGAATATTTATTTATGTTAGTTATATGAAATATATTCTTTAATTAACAGTGAAGGAACACCCAGTTTACTATAATATAAATATATATATTTTTTAAATTTCAATAAACAATAATTGTCATCCACAACAAAAAATATAACACAAGTACCTAGACATATTTCAGTATGAAAAAAAAAAGCAATTAAATACAATAAAAGTTAATTTATTTTTTTTAAATAGTAGTTTAATGCCAGTTTTACATAAGTTAATCTATCCATTTTTTTATTTAAATAATCATCAACAATTGTTGTTACTAAGTTTTTTTTTTTTTTGACTTTATAATTTTTATTTTATGATTGTTTAGTCCTCTTATTATTATAAAAGAATCAGTTTGTATCTTTAATTTTAATATATGAGAAAACAATTAT